>NW_010249528.1:26745-27267 GCF_000690775.1 Eurypyga helias
AGTTACACACTGCACCTAAACTTGGCTTCTTCTCTTTGTTATTTCTAGTCTGTTCTCATCTTTCATCTATTGCCAGTTGTTGGCATTAATTCTTGAATGTGTTCACTAAACCTATGATTCATGCCTGCATTACTAGCAATAGTGCAAGAAAAGGATGTTGTTTTACAGTAATTCCATGTTTCCTCTGCTCTTGATCATAATTTTTGTATCCCAATAGGTCCTTCAGGTAAGAAGCTACAAGAAAACTTCTTGAGAAGAGCAAACATGCTTCCTCTGACATGAGGCCCCATCCCTGGAAGTCTTCAAGGCCAGACTGGATGTGGCTTTGAGCAACCTGGTCTAGTGGAAGGTGTCCCTGCCCATGGCAGGGGGTTGGAACTAGATGATCTTTAAGGTCCCTGCCCACCCAAACCATTCTATGATTCTATGAGGAAAGGTGCTATCATCTTGAGTACAGCCTATGAAGACCAGAAGACAAGTGTGTCCACATAGTGGCTTTGCGTGTATAAAAAAAGCAAACAG
>NW_010249528.1:27285-92086 GCF_000690775.1 Eurypyga helias
TGCAGGCACATGTTGCATACACCACTACACTGCAGAGGGCTTCTGGTGGGTGCATCAGAGAGCTGCCTGAGAAGGATTGCCAACTGCAGAAATAAGGTCTTGATCACCTCAGGGTTGGTAAGAACAGAAGAAAAAAAAAAAAAACCACCACCACACCCACCACACTGTATCAAACTCAGGGATCCAAGTCAAGATAAATTCAAAGATTCAAAATGCATACACCACTACACTGCAGAGGGCTTCTGGTGGGTGCATCAGAGAGCTGCCTGAGAAGGATTGCCAACTGCAGAAATAAGGTCTTGATCACCTCAGGGTTGGTAAGAACAGAAGAAAAAAAAAAAAAACCACCACCACACCCACCACACTGTATCAAACTCAGGGATCCAAGTCAAGATAAATTCAAAGATTCAAAAAAAATCCAGCAATCCCCATTGTTACACACATAAGAAGCTAACTTCTTGTGGTTTTGCAGATGGAAAATTCCAGTCCTCAAGGATAACTTTTTGTGTGCCTGCAGGTGGATCCTAGGCCTCAGCTTTATCATGTTTGTCTGAACTGACTCTGCGTAAAAGCTAATTGGTAAGATCAAATTAAAAAAAAAAAAAAAATCCATCTCAGCAGAATGAAAACATTAAAAATAGCAGGTTGGGAACAAGATGAAGAATTGCAGAATAAGCTATAACAATGACATACCAAAGTGTTAATGCATTTTTCTTAAAAAAAAATTTAAAATTTGTACAGAAGTGTAGCAACAAGTCAGGTAGGCTGTGAACCTGGAGTACCCGGCCAATGAGGAAACAGGGGAGGGGGCTGAATGTGTCAGGAATTAGGGTATTTAAAATGTGCTTTGTTGCTATTAAGCACGCTCACTCTCTCTCTCCTGCAAGGGCGGGAACCGCCTGTCACTGTAGTTGCGAATAAAACACTGCTTCTCCGAGATTCTCCCTGAGATGAAGCTATCAGACTGCGAGCGTTTCTCACACACAAAACTAAGACCAAGGAAGAGACAAACAGAAGAAGGTTCAGGGTTTGTCTAAGTTGTATTGCACATCTGGCACTCTTCAAGTTTCTCAAAGTGCATTCTTCTCTGTCCTATGGTGGCTACTCCAGTTCTGTTAAGGTATATGTGGTTGAGTAACTGGAGAAACAGAGGCAGGCTTTTTTAGAAGCAAGTTGAACCTTCTGCGTCATGAGTAGTTATTCAGTATTTACTCTTTCTCACTGAGTAAAGCTTCTGAGGGTTGAGAAATTATATTTTTTTCATAAGTCATTTGTTGCTAAAGTTGGACAAGAGACTGCGGATAACTTGATATTTGTTTACATTTTAGTGGTGTCTGGTATTGTAATTGGAATTTGAAAGTGTAAATGTAAAGAATACAAAGCAAACCTTTTTATCATTACAATTTTCATGCTTCCTTGGACATAACAGTCAGGGAAGACACTTCGTTTTCAATAATATTTTCCTACAAGGGGAACAATTTCAGGCATAAGTTGTAATGTGGAAAAGTTAGGCAGAAAACAGAGGCTGTAAGCGAGAGGTCACCAAGAACGTAGATTTTCAATTTAGGTTCTAGCAAAAGTGGAGAAATAGGAAATGTCACATTACTTTGACTAAGTTTGTTCTCTCTTGAGCTAATGCTTTCAGAGACAGTAGTTTAATTTTGAATTAAAACTATTTTTCTGAAGTGTTTCACATCTTCAGCACTACCTAAGACAACAGGAATGTCAAGAATCTCAAAAATCTTGCTCACCATTAAAAAATATCCAGAACATGAAAATGAAACTTTCAGCAGAAGACAAAGTTGTCACCTCATTTCTCCACTGTTCCTATATGTAGTTCTGGGGAAAAAAAAGTAATGAGGGGAGGTGGGGGGAGAGGAATGAGGGAAATACTAAAAATAAATTACATGTACTACTTGTTGTGTTTGAACAATTGTGTTGTGCTAACTATAGTATTATGAACTCTGATATGTAATGTTTATTTTCATTCACTGCCCTCTGGAAAAGTAAGCAACATCTGGGGCTGAATTATAACATTAGTTTTCACATTCCCTATTATTTCCAAGTGTTACTGATACACGGCTGCCCCTACACGCACACTTTTTTTGTTGCAGTAAAATGAAGGATACCAATGCTTTCAACTTTAGGACTTAACACACGTAGTTGGTATGAATGTTCACAGAAAGCAAGGGTTCCAGTCACAGACAGGATTATCTGAAGAAAAATGTATATAAAATCATGATCAGCTTGGTGTGAATGCCCTACCTGCGTGCCACACAGCCTGTCTCTGCATCCCCGGGGAAATTATGCTCATCACGTCTAATCTATCGCCATCACCACGCTTCTGCACTGACCTGCTAACCCAGGCTGCCTCACCCAGGCAGGCACTCGCGATGTCAGATTTGGAGGTTTCTGTGCTAGTTCTCCAAAGGTTACTTATTCTCATACTTAATTCTCTAAAGATGACTTATAAAGAGACCTCCTTAGGGAGCTCTCAATAGAAGACTAAAACCTACACAGTTTGTCACAAGTATCTGCCAGGATTTCAGAGGAGTTTGAGATATGTCCCACCCACACCCCCAGTTTTCACAAACAGCAGCATTTTTCTATTGGAAAACAACCAGTATTTGCTCAGAAAGGATCACTACACTCACCGGTGGAGTGAAGAAGCAGAAACGCTGTCTAAATAAGCCAACACAGCCTCAGGAACTAACCACCATGTGAAATGGAGACGAAGATCATAAACAGCGCTTTGTATCATTGCACCATTTCTGCCCACAACACTACTAACTCACAAAGATGGGGCCCTTAAATACACTCTACTCCCTTTGTGGGAAGGAACAGGACACAGTGTACAGTCCTCACCTGTATATTTTCTGCCAAACTGTGTATTTGTGTGCCCAGTGGGATGACATTTTTTGATTTAGTTGTCAGCAAATAGAACTTTATATTATGCTCCTGTCTTTTTGCTTTCTTAGCGAGCAGACTACAGTGAATAAGGGTTATTCTGTCATTTTTTAAAATTGTTTTTTGAATTGAGGTATTTTTTATAAAGCCAGACCTGTTCATTATTCATAGGAAACATATTGTTACAAAGTCTGGCATTGTGTTTTGGGACCATTAGTCCAAGGGCAAGCATTCAGATTTGTCTCCGACACTCATCCTGCCTCTATACATCTTCAGACACCTCAAAAATGAGAAAGGTGCCGGTATTGAATGCATAGCAGTCAATAGGATGGGTCGATCAAAGGACTACTACTACTTCATTTTTAGCATTCATCTCTAGTTGCTAAAAAAGTACCCTGCACTGAATCAGGTGGAGAAAATATATGCTTGAAAGGAAAACTAGCCGTTAAAAAAAATAACTCAAATCCTTGCCAGTAGAGCATCCAGGTATATATTTCTCTGTCCCTGCGATTGAATGTTTCACAAGTTGTCAACAGTGGTCCACGCAAAAAGGTGACATGAGAGGGACTTCAGAACATCCAGTCCTAATGAATGCTTCAAACAGATAGCCCATCCCTAATCCCACACCACGTTTTAAAAACCTCTTGGACATAAAACTCAGTAATATTTCAAAAGATATGAGTGCTTTGGTGTAAAGTTTAGATCCTCAAGTTTTCCCTCGTTAAATACCTATTATCAACAGTGATCTGAAAAGAAGATTTGCAAAGTCTGTTAATGTTATTATTAATGCTCTGCATTTTATGAAACATTGTAAATTTCTGTGGGGCCATGATCTAAGAGGAGAGCAGCTTATTCAACTTTGTAAATATGAAGAAAAGAAGTATTTATCTTAGTATTGTAGTATGTGGTGTGAGAAGTATTATTTCTTATTTAGTTTACAGACACGGATAATATTTATATAATTCTTAAGGTATATATATATCTAAACCTTCACATCAACATCTATTCACAAGCTCTCAAATACCAAAGTTCATTTTTCCTGTACACAAGTTTCCTCTATTGCCAGCAATATCTGGGGAAAAAAGGCTTTATAGCATTTTAAATTATTTAGTGATATTTCACAATCTACTTTGTTACTGTTTATATGACCTGGTAGCTCTCAAACGTATTCAGAGGTGCATGCACCTCCACGTGTGAAAACCTCTCTGAGGTTTCTAAGGGCACCATCTGTGGAGAAACACAGCTTAGAAGTCCAGGCTTCAATATTCCATAAACACCCAGCTTTATCATTTTCTTTCTTGCCCAAGGGCTTCCCTTGTGAATGATCAAAGCAGCAAAGACCTCAGCATTTAACAACAGGGCGAGTCAGGCCTTAAAAGAACAAGAAAAAGAACCAACTTTCAAACAAACATAGATCCAGTCCATCAGCATACAGCAACGCTACCATTTCAAAAGGGGAAGCCCGGCAGGCAGCTTATATTCAACATAACTGTCCTTGGAACAGAGAGGACGTCAGATGAAAATGCTTGGACAGCCTGTTAATCCTAGATTCACCAGGCACTGACAAAATCTTGCAGTGTAACGGGAAGAATTATTTGGACTGTGTTTACTTAGGAGAGCTTCCTTCAGACATCAAAAACAGATTCAGAAATGTGGCTGGAATAAAAAGAGCCTAGAGTGCACCCCATCAGTAGTCTGAGACGGGGTGGGGGGAAGGGTTGGAACAATTCGCTTTGACTCAGTATTATCCTGGGGAAATCTTTCTTCATGCCAGGAACATGGTGCAAACTACCCACAGTATGGTGTGTATCCTCCACCATCACCGTATGCGAGTCCATAAATTAGGATAGCAGGAACAATTTGCTTTGACTCAGTATTATCCTGGGAAAATCTTCATGCCAGTAACATGGTGCAAACTACCCACAGTATGGTGTGTATCCTCCACCATCACCGTATGCGAGTCCATAAATTAGGATAGCAAGGAAACAAAGTCAAAGCAGAAAAAGATAATTGCCAAGGGAAAAAAAATCTACAACACATCAAGAGTAGACAATCTGAACAATCATAGAGTTAGTTACAGGGTTGCTGTTTTTCTCAGATCTTTAGAAGCTGTTCTACCAAGTAATTCTTATGCTTGAGAGCTTTTTCCATCACTCTATCACAGAAAGGGAAAAAATAATCAAGTAATACTCCAAAAATGTTAGAAAAGTTCAAGTACACCTCAAAGCTGTCCTTGCCAGTTTCCCAGTACCTTTTTATTTTTTCTAAATCAAGATGTATTTCTTTACATAAATAGCTTTAATTCTTTTGTGCCATTCATCCCTGACTCCATCTCCTGAAACCGTATGAAAATTAGTCTGAATTAGTTGTTTTTACCTTGACACAATACATCAAGAATGTGTTCAGGAGGGGAAGTGGGGTTTATTCAATAAACGTTCTTGCCTTGTATTTCCTCACGAACAATACTGGACTCTCTGCCTTCTTTTTCCTCCTCACTCTTATACTGCATTTGCACTTTTTTCACACTCTTAAATGCCATCTTTCCCAATCCAACTGACATGCAGAGTTCCAAGATGGGCAAGTGAGACAAGAAAGAGCGCAATAAGCATGTGAAACCAAGGAGAGATGGAGCCTATTCCAAGCTGTGTGTTTAGATACTATTTCCTATGCTAGACATGAAATCCTACAGCCATAAAGAGGATCTTCAGTAGTGTATATGAAGTAAGTCCACATCTGTAGCATAACATTTCATGACAAGCATCATAATTTTCTAGTTGCAAGGGGAAGGCAAATCTCTGAATGTTGAGTTCACAACCGTCATGTTACAAAGGCACCTACTGCTGGCATCTGTTCTAGGGAAGGAAATAGAAGAATCCATTTCCTGGGTTTAACCACCTCCCCATTCTTTCTTATTCACCTCTTCTTCACATTATGTAGATCTGAATCAGGGTTTCTGTTGAGGTAGCACAGAGGTCCACAGTTTAGCCACCTTCTCAGTGGAAGCCCTTCCAGCACTTCCTTGGGCTTCTGTGGTGAGGGCTCCCTCATCCTTCACCACCTCCTGCCACACCATCTTCTCCTGCTTCTGATTTTTTCACATATTTGCCAGCAAAGCTGCACTTCCTGTGTCTTGTCAGTCCCCACACAAAATCTGACTTCCTGCTTACTGCCTTCACTTTTTAACTTCGTCAAATTAGTACAGCTTGCCTCGTGAGCACACTGCCTTTTAGATCCTGGAGTTATGCCAGGCCACACTTGTGCTGGCACAGAATTAGGTTCTGGATTCCAGAGCAAGCCTGACAGGTTTTAAGAGCATTAAAGAGCTGGTGTCATTTTTCTTAAGGCACAGTTAGCAGAGACGAATGGAGAGTCCCAGGAGACACGGCTGCTTACACATGTATATATACAGAGTCAGTCACCATCAGAGACAGGCATGGCTATGAACAGGTAGAACTGCGCTGTCCCAACACTTGTCTTTACCAATTATAATGAAATCTGACAAGAAATAAGTAGTACCAGAGGCTAGAGAATTACTTTCTCAGATCCAGCACCTGCAGTTCTTACCTCACTTGTTCCACTTTCATATTCAGTGCAAACGGACAAGCTTCTGCAGGTTATTCCCCATTTACACCAGAGCAAACATCAAAATCAGGTCCAATAGGAGGAGAAATTGCCTCCTTTAAAAGGTGATTTGCTGCTGTCACCTGAGCTAACACAATGCTCTTTTAGCAAACAGCAGCTCTGTCTATGGCTCTTCAATCACAACTTGAAGAAATAACAAGGGAATGTTTCCTGTTGAGCTTAGAAATAACAGTACCTTTAGCTGTTACTTACAAGCAATCTATTCACAACCCCAACCCCTACAGAACACCTCTAGAGGCAAAGAACATGAAAAAACCTACACAAAGAACTGCATTACCCAGAAAAATATTATATGAAGATGCCAATTTTAATAATGCCAGTAAAACGGATACATGGTAAAATTGGTTTTTTTCACCCAGTTCCATTTGCTTGCTACTTATCTTCAGAATACTGCTATATCAGTAATTCCTCGTTTTACACTCCAGTACTTGCTTGCTGCTCTCTACTCACCGAGATCTGGTTCTGCTTGTCTATACACAGTGGTCGCTGATGTGGGAACCTTTGTGAGACACTAGGGAACCACAAAAACCATGGAGTGTTGTTTACATGAACGTGTTTTCTTTAAGCTTTGCAAACCTGTAAGAGCCCCACACTGATCGTCAAGACTTGGGGTTGATTAGTGATTGACATGATTTCCCTTCTGTGACAGAAAGGCAAGCCAAAACCTGCAGGAAGTTGATGCTGAGTCCTGGCAGGTCTGCAGAAACCTGGTAACAAAATTCTGCACAGAAAAATGAAAGTCTGGGGAAGAACCACTTCAGAAATACAGCAGCAGAGTCAGAGAAAGACAATGAGATCTGTACAAGACACCTTTGCCAAACTCCACACGGGGAAAGAAAGTTAAAAAAAGCGCTAAGGAAACACATTACACCCCCAGAGCATACTGGTATAAAAGACAAGCTGTTTGAAACACGAATAAGGAAAAAGGTGTGGCAAGATGTGTTGTAAACAAGCAAGCTAGTTTAGGCATTAAAAACGTTAGGTATTAAAAACGTGGAAGAATAGGGTAAGGAAGGAGAAAGGAAAGCGATATAAGCCTACACCATGAGAATGACTGAAATCGTTACAAAGTTCATATACAGAACTTTGTCTGAACTGATGCACCTTAGGGTTTCACCCATCAGTAATTATTTCTATGCCGATATAACTCACAAATTAAACTTTTATTAAATGCACTCAGAACTTTCTATTTTTGCACATTCCAGGCACTTCAGATTTTCCATAACTGTCATCTAGAGAAGTCTCAGTCCTGAAGTACAGTGGGAGAAAAATGTGCACTGTCTGTGCACTGATGATAATTAGCAACCAAAAATATTGCCCTTCTTTTGCCCTTGAATGTAATAGGGCTACCTGCCTTTATGACTGAACACACAGTATCCTTCATATCACATGCCGCCAGTATGCCAAACATATGCCCTCTAAAGCATCCTAAGTAATTTCATGTCAGTATTACAAATTAATTCAACCATAACTTGGATTTTTTTTTTTTTAATAACCATGCCCATAGCTTTTTTGATATGGATTATAACTGATTTCAGGAAAAGAGAGTACAAAGCATTTGTATAATGTTTCACATAAGAATCAAAATATGAGATTTTTTTTTTTTTTTTTTAAATGATGATGATCCAAAATACCTAGATGTAAGGATATACCTAAAATCCTGTGCAGGTCCAGAGCTTTTTCAATCCTCCTTTTCCACAAAGCAGCAATGGCCGAGTATCAAATAGCCAGAAGTTGAAAGCTAATAACCTGGTTTATATATTCATTCACTTGAACTATGTAATCCTTTGCAGTTTACTCAGATTTCTGACCATTGACAGGAGTATAATGTATCATACCTCAAAGACCATTTTATCAAAACATAATAATGCTGTTTTCACAAAGACTGTGGTTAATGACAAAGCAGCGATGGCCGAGTATCAAATTGCCAGAAGTTGAAAGCTAATAACCTGGTTTATATATTCATTCACTTGAACTATGTAATCCTTTGCAGTTTACTCAGATTTCTGACCATTGACAGGAGTATAATGTATCATACCTCAAAGACCATTTTATCAAAACATAATAATGCTGTTTTCACAAAGACTGTGGTTAATGTAGTATGTTTGTCAAGCAACATTTATTCAAAAGTAATTTAAGTAACTCTTCATATATTTCTACATTGTGTATTTTGAAACCATATATTGGTTTTGTGCATTTTGTTTTCAAACGGTATTGAAAGTGTCCGTTGTGAAGATTTTGCTTAACTTTCTACCTTATATTAAAACAGAATTTTCTAAAAAAACACATTTTCTCCTTTTGTAATTCATGATCAAAACCGGGCTCTCTACTTCAAAAAAGGGGGGGTGAATATTAAGCAAAGCAGGAAATGACTTTACACAGCTTTCCACATTGCAGAAGTAACTGAATAGGGGAAATTGTTACAAATAATAGTTACTTCAAAATTGCCCTGCAGAACCAGCATGGCTGAGAAAACGTGGCTCAGCAACATTGGGTTCTATGTTGTCTAATCCTAAAACCAATAGCTAATTAATGGCATTTATACATTCCATACAACAAGCTCACAGTATTACACTTAATTGCATTTGCTTGTCAGCAGCAGGGTTTACATACGTAGAAACTACTCCCTAAATACAGATGATTCTCAACTGAGAATCATCTCCTGGGTCTCCCTATGTGGCTCAGCTCACAGCTCAGTGGCATCCACCCTGTCACCATCCTTCAGCAGCTTTGACCAAGACCAAGCGAGTTCCTAGAACCTGTGATGGGCACCAACAGCTTTAGCATCTGTGCACCTCAGATGATGCTGTCTTGTGGATTGTGCACACAGGCTCAGGAGGGGAGGGGAAAGGACCACCAGTGTTTGCTAGATGCATCCCTCATCCTTGTCAGTGAATCCTACGAGGCTGGCAGAGAAGCCAAAACCCAGAGGAATCACTTCACTGCCAGCACAAAATGGAAATTCATCTCCTTCAGCAGATGACAAAGGAATTGGATTTTGTCACACTGCACTAGCAGAACAACTTAGTTTACTCTCTAGTTTTGAGAGGCTCTGAGCCAGTCCTGGTCCTGCAGCAAAACAGTAATTTTCATTAAGAACTGATCTCAGGTCTCTAAGAATATTAGAGGGCTGCAGAGGCTGCCAGTCTGCTCGGGGGACTGGAAAGGGAGAACACAATTATTCCTATACTTAATTTTTGAAGAAGGTGGGAAAATGATGAGCAGAAGCAAACACACCTTTGTGAGCCTGCAGAGGAACTTAAATGAAAGTCATGGGATCAAACTTTTTCAGACTTCAGAAACACACATATGCTGGATGCAAGGCTCCAAAATGGGCTGCGTGGTGACAGCCAAATCCAGACACAGCTGTGTGGTAGAGATCTGTCTGAATGACAAAAAATTATTCCCTAGTAATTTATTTAGCAGGTGACAAGGCAGAACAGAAGATATTTTCTATGATAAATATTATTGAGACGTATATAAAACTGGTCAGATAGTGAAAAGCCACATTCACAGATAATTTCATCATCAATTGATTAAAACAGCTCAGACTGATTTTCTGTTCACAAATGATCTGTTCATCGGTTATGCTGTTCCTTTCATTCTCTGAGCCAAGGGTCTTCTGTCAGGAAACAAAGTAATCAAAGCAAAATCATTCCCAAACTCTGAAGATAACACAGTGGCAAAAGTGTTAGCAGGTATTTGTGAAATCTGATAAAAATCAACAAACATAACATCACACAAGGACACAGAGCCACACAATTCTTTTCAGTGCCTGGGATAACAAACACTGTGCTTTTAAACTCAACCTCTGTGGAGTTAGCATGTGCCCCAGCCTTTGAAAAAAATTGTTCCTAAATTCACAGTATTCAGAGCTATGGCCCAAAGAAATGTAGAGTCATGCTGCAAAGGTTTTTAAGCTCAAAAAATGAGGTGCTGCATGGTTTCTGGCACAAGAAGATATAAAAGTCATTCATGAGTGACTGTCACACCTTGTGAGAAAGTTCAAAAGCACCACAGACTTCAAACCAGTAAATGAAACAAGAGACCAAACACTCACAACGTTCCTTTGGTAGTTAAGGGAGAGACACAGTGTGACCCAACGCTCGCAGATAGCTTTCAGTTACTACCAGCACTACAGGATTTTCAGGTATAAATAGATTTTCAGTGACTTCAGGAGGAAGCTGCTCCCAACAACAAAAGCTATAGACTGCTTGGTTCCTTCAGAGGAACACGACTGGAGGCGAGCAGAGATGGGTTCCTTCCTGCGTAAGGGGGAAAGAGCAGCAAGCAACAGCACTGAATCCTAAAGAACAGAGGACAGACTTACTACTGGCTTTGGAGAGGCCCTTACCACCCGCAGCAGTGGAGCACGGGCAGACCCCTAGCACGCACCCAGCAGCCGCTCCACCCCTGGCATCTGAAGAGCAGCTCACAGGAACCCAGCCTGGCTCCTAGCCACTGCAGCCCACTGCCAGGACTCCCTCCGTTACAACAAGGAGTTTGGCATTCGCTCAAGGTCTCCTTATTCTTCACATCCATTGAATTCATTAGGAAGCTAGTTGGAAGGAGGTAAACACCCCACCTGACACTGACCATTAAAGGTTATTTGGGGTCCTTCTATAGATAAGGGGGAGACAGACAGTTTGAAAGGCATAGCTAGCCTTCCTAAGACAAACGATACGTGACTTAGTTTCTCTTGATTACTAGAGAGGTGACCAGCATTTAACTTCTAGATAAGATCAAACCAAGTTAGGCAGACCAAATAGAATGTGTCTTTTTCACCTTTTTCCAAGAAAAAAGGAAATTACATTTTTCAAATCAGAAAAGTAGCAACTTAGGAATCCTTGCTTATCTGACAAAGAAAGTTCATGCATATATATATATGCATATACACGCATGGAGATAGTCAAATAGACCTACAGACACCCATATAAGGGAGTCTTCCTGTTCAGGTCAACTTTGAAAAATCCCTGTCTATGTAGCAGTGTTGGTTAGAGATATAATTTCGGGTAATGTTCTTACATCGTCAACAGCTCTTGTTAAGATGCAGTTACAGCAATCTAACTGAGCTTTTGATGATATAACTGCTTTTGTTTAGCAGTCCAATGTAAATGACTTTAATAGTAGTGGTTTTGGCAGGTATAAAGTGCTTTTGCTAGACAGTGCTGACACCACATCTATAATGGCAAGTATTTTAACCTTAGCACAAAAAAGACAGTGCCAAAGAAGTAGGATGAAAAAGTGTGTATCGCAGTAGGGGAAGTTAAAATACACTCATTCATGGGGCTACTTCTTTCTGGTTTTCTTTAGTGACTTATATTTAATGACAATATTTTTGAGGACCATCTCCTACTCCCTTTCTTTTCTGTCATTCTGAAAGAAAATCATAACCACATCTCTTGCATGAAACTTAGAGAGAAAATTTAAAAGTTACTCAAAATAAAACGAAGTGGAAAAACCAGCCAGATGGACAGCTCTAGTTATCAAAGGACTCTTCCTTCTTGCCCTTGAGCAGACACAGCATCAGCAACTCAAGTTCATTAGCATTAGCTTGCAAATACACAGATCTGGAAGAGGTAATTGGAGTGGTGGAAGCCATCACCTGTCTCTTCTGCCCGTGTTACTTCTGGAGCAATACCAACAAGATGAGAACAGGAAACCCCCTCACACATGAGCACAGACAGCAGTTGACAACAAGAACTCATCCAGGAGAACAGGAGGAGTTGTCCTGTTCTGAAGTGTCTTAATAGCAACAAACTCTGCCCATGCTAGGCCTGTTCTTGGTCATTTGAAAGTCACATGTACCACCATAATAGTTTCACAGAAAGAAAAAGAAAAAAAAAACAAAACAAAAACCTCCGCTTCTTCACAGCATGCCCAGTGCCCTCAGTGCTTCAAACCTCAGCAGAGCAAGGGCTCGTAAGAGCAAGGATGGACAGGGCACCTGTGTCCTCTCTGGACCAGGGCTGCTCAAACCTTCTGGGGCTACAGCAGCACCATCTAAAAACCCAAGGACGGTAAGAATGAGATAAAACCAGCTGCTTATTCCACAGACAACACAGGATGATAAAATCCAGTCTAGAGATGCCAGAAGACAATTCTTGATCAGGAAAAACCTGTCTCCCTTCCCTTCCGGCCAAGGGTAAAATGTCCTGGAGTGGTCTTCCTCCTCTCCCCAGGCAGGTTCACACCAGACTTGTTTCATGGGCTCCTATACACAAGGAACTGAACCAAACCAAAGCTTACATCAAAAGACCAACATATATATTTTTTTCTATGTAGCTTTCGTAGTTTCATCTGTGTCAAACAGGCACTCTCCAGAACACAGCTGGCAAAAGACTCCTTAATAATGTACACAGTAAGAGCATAATACAAAGCCTGCATCTGTTTACTAATAAAAGCTCAGCTTGTTTCAAGAGCAAGAAGCACATGTCTCCAAGAGCAAAAACACACGTCCCTAAACAGAGAAAATGAACTTCTAGGGCTTGCTTTTGTTTGTTTTCCTCTTACACAAACAGATGAAAGCTAAATAGCAGCATTCAGCCATACATACCACTGTACTACAGCACACCTCTCCCTTCAGAGAACTTAAAAATTCAATTGACCTTCGACAGTGCAACAAAGTCTTACAAAATACTCTTTTTCAGCAGGTTTGCACCAAAGAACTGGAGAAGCAATTGAGGTAGACATCTGCTAGAAGAGCAGCAATGAAGAGCCTAGCAGATACTACAGATACAGGTGATCTAGCCCCTCTTTCAAGCGAGCCCTGCAAGGTAGAGAGAACAAATACACTGCTGAAATCAATTCTTTACTTAACAGATGTTTTTAAAATCACAAACTGAGTGGTGATATGTACTGTGTTCTTTTCAGAAAGCAGATTTTTTTTTTCTTCTTCACCTTCTTTTTTGCTTTTTACCAAGTGGGTACAAAAAACCCAGCTCCATCCACTCTTCAATGTGACACATCTGTGTACTTGCAAAATGCTGAAAACACTTGTTGTAAAGCTACACAAAGAGAAGAAACACAGAGCCAACAAGCCCAAGCTGAAATCCTCTAACAGTTTAAAATTCAACCTTTATTTACGGTTTTCTAATAGCTCAGGCACAGAAGCTTTAGTGCAGAGACAGATTTCTGGTGGAAACTTGTTCACCATTTTGCAAATGTTTCTAAACATTATATCATCAAGGGTTTTATGAAGGGAGTACTTGCTGAAGTGACAGTAGAGAATATTTCAGTAGTCTCTCCATTTACAGTTGGGAAAAAAAGCAAGAACCAACTCCCACATCTTCACTCACCCTCTCTCACACTCACTATTCTCATGTCCTACTTCAGAGTTTACATGCCTTTCTTATGTGCCTGATCTGCAAATTATTTCTGGTTTGATGAACAAGCATGGTCACCAAGGTATCTTTTTTATTTGCAACCAAGACCTTGTGGATCTGCTGGAGAGAAAACCATAAATTACTATCAATAGGGCCTGTATATTGCTATATTCCTGGCTCTTACTCAGCTGTAACTTTTCTATATATCATGAGGAGCTTGTGAATACTTTACAGAAAGAAAGGAATATGCATTTTAAGTTGTATGGTAATTAGGTAGGAATGTCCTCCTTTGGGTCTCCTCAATCATTGTTTCCTTCCAGCCTGCCACTGTTGTAAATGTTTGTCTACAAAAATTCAAATTAGATAAAGTGAAAATTGCTTTATGAACTTTTTTTTTTTTAATGTAGAACTTTTCCTTCTGTGCTGTACTTCCCAGGAAGGCGTAGCCATGCACATCACCTTGTGCATCCCTCCTGAGCTTGCTGTTCACAGGAGAGGTGGGTGCACCTTCTTTGAAACACACCGCACTGCATGCCTCTTCCTCAGCACATTAGTCAGGGCCCTGTAATAAAATTTTAATTTATTTAGGCTCCTGTAAGTCAGGGAACCTGTGATAATTACACTCGGGCTACACTGTATCCTCACTAAAGTGCACATCAGTCGGAACAGTTTCCTGGGCCTTTAGGCACCATGTATTTGCAAGCTCCAGCAGAGCAAAGCTCCTGCCAGGCTTGACCAGACAAGATATACGTAACAGGGGCAGCTATACAGCTGTTCCTGTGTGCCCTCCTTTGCCATTTGAGCCACTGACAACTATTTACAGATTAATTGTAGATTTGCCAGCTGGCTGAATGCGAAGAAACCTCCTCTATAATTCTAGATGAAGATAAGGGGGCAGAGGGGAAGCTTTAGGACAGCAAACTTCTCAGTATCCATTTACTAACACGTTTCTCTAATGAGTCACAAAAATAAGCTTTAAAAGTAGCAGATTATGATGACAGGAAGATAGTAGGAAAGGAGATGAAAAGCGACTTTGCTGATTTTTTTTCCTTTCTTTTAGATATCTCCAAAGGAAAAATCCTTTCCTTTAGGAAGAGAAACGTATAAAATCTCTAGTAACAAGAATACCTTCAACTCTTTCGGTATGCAAGTATTTCAAGTGTCAAACAGTATTTCCTCACGGATGTTATTAGCCTCTTTTCCAAAGGTGAAACAAACTGTAATTCTTAATCTTGCACTAGAGTCGCCAGTTTTAAGATTAAAGCATTTGCTCTGCCATCAAAAAAGACATCCTTGGCCCCATTTTCCTTTTCCAGTATTTTCTCCAATACTTTAATTCCACAGCACATTACTGAATTCTTCTGAGTTATTTCTCAGTAAGTGGGAAGAGAACAGTGAAACTTAAATTGCTGGCTGGGATTAAACCACAACATGCATTAAGAAAGAACCTGCAGTTTGGGTCTGCCCCTGAGTACCTGGGGCCTTACAGGAATGAGAGGGATAAAGGATAGGGGAAAATCCATGCAAAACCATTTTCAGAAGATCAAAACATATCTTTGACTCTTATTAAAACAAACTCCCAAACCCCTACTGTACTTCACCCTACCAGCCAACCAGGGTATTTGATAATACCAGCAACCTTTTAGGCCGATTTAACTCAGAACTAAACTTTTTTTTACTGACACCCACACCTGCAAGGGAGAAACTCAAAGCCAGGGCCTGCATCAGCCTACTTCTAAACCAGATTTCACCAATTCTGTGTAATTTTAACTCCTGCCATCCTGAAAGCAGCATGCCAGCGGGGCAAGAAGCATGGCCACCAGCCAGCCCTGTCCATATCAGGGGGCTTGCCCACTGCTGAGGCCTGGTCACTGCTCCAGCCTCATCAGCCTCTGCCCACCCAAAAAGCGGAGCAAGTTTGGCCTCTCAGCATGCAGGAATCCCACATGTAATTAATTAGGGGGGCACTAAAGATGGAATTTATATTAAAACACCAATGCTGACTAAACACCTAGCCCCCACAGAGCATCCAATACAACTGATCAGAGTATCCAGCATAAGAATCTCCAGGAGCCACAGTTCCTTCAGAAGATGCAAGGAACACCAAAATGAGCAGATAACAACTTGTAATACATAAATCTTTCTGCATCTTACTTCAAAACAAAGAACACAAGGGAAAGGAAGAAAGGCATCTGGGGTTGAAGAGTAGTGCTGCTTCTTTACACATCTAATATTTCACTGAGGTGCTACTTAAACAGTTTCTAACAAGCTATGCAGTCTGTCCCAATCTTATTAAAAATATTTTTCAAATGCTAAGTGTGTGCAACTAGTAAATAAGAAGCAAAGGTCAATGATTTTACAAGCATCTTGATTTGTGCCATGAGAGAAAAAAAGTTAGGAGGAAAAACTCCAGGGAAATCTATAATTTTATGTCACTCAAAACCAATCCTGCTCACAAGATGCAGACATCCTTGACCCAAAACACTGCAGGGACCTGGCAGCATACCACCACTATCTTCAGAGGTGATCCTTGAGGTATACCAGGTATAGCATGTTGCAGAGTCTGCAACATAAAATAGAAATGGAGCTCTATCATGATAAAAAACAGTTTTCTTCAGCTCTTCTTCGTGCCTCAAATTTACATACTTTCATTTCACAAAGCCAAAGATCTCTCAAGAGACTGGCTGCACAGTATCAAATGCAAAAGAGATTTAATCTTCAGATTTGTGGGAATTTAAAGTCACAAACACTCCTTTAAGAATAGGTCTGCATATTATCTTATATTTATTTGCATATATTTATGACACTCAAGTTTGTAAAAAAAACCAAAACTTCAAAGTATTTTAAAGGCATGGAAGAAGCATTTGCCTGAGTTGCTCATGGCTCTATGATCTGTTTCAAACCTAAATTGGTTTACTTTGATTTATCAAAACCAAAAATAGACTGATGTGACCCAATGTCTGGTTTCTTGTTTTCCCACCACTTCTAAGGCCAAAATTCCTGTATACTACTCTTATCCAGTCTTGCACTGACATTCACAGGCATGTAAGGGTTCTGCTAGAGCATTTCAGGACTCTCTTTACATCTGTCAGAGAGCATCTGAAGAATTTGCAGAGCAAAAGCACATAGGAAGAAAAACGCACTAACCAGTAAGACTTAAGCACAACATTAAAACTCAACAGGTATCTGTAGGCATCAGAACTACACAGAATCACAGAATAATCACAGAATGGTTTGGGTTGGAAGGGACCTTAAAGACCATCTAGTTCCAACCCCCCTGCCATGGGCAGGGACACACTCCACTAGACCAGGTTGTTCAAAGCCTCATCCAGCCTGGCCTTGAACACTTCCAGCCCATTCAAATCTCCTATTACATCAACAAGCACCCTAATCACTGGCAAACAGTAAAAGGAGATACAAGAAATTCCTCCTTTTCCTCTCTGGGGATGAGACCTATTAATTTCATTTGCTTTTCTTCAGAGTATCCATAAAAGTGTTTACTTTTGTGTCAACAAATTGGGGAACACAGACAAAAGAGAGAAGTCAATCTGAACAAGGGTGGGGTTTTTTTGATTCTATGGTTTGGTATAGATTTATGAGGTCAAGGTTTTTTTTAAAAAAAAAAACCCACGCAACCAAAAAAAAACCCCCCACAACCACAAAAAAAAAAGCCACAATTAACGACAAGAAGGAAAAATTATAAAGCTTTGGGTCTAAGTTACAATGTGAGGAAACAGACATACAAACATGCACAGGGCTGAGTAACTTCAGAGAAGAGATTTAAGCTCTCCATTACTAGGTTTCCCATTAACAGAGGCAGAACTATATGTTTTTACCATCCAAACTGTTCCCCTGGTTCACACGAAGCGTGAACAGCAGGATGAGTGATGTACCAGCTTTGGCTGCTTCATCCTCTACCATTGCACAAAGTTTTATTTCTGCCATCTGTGTACATCCATACTTAATCAGTGTCATTTCTTTTGTTTTCCAACATGAAGTATAATGAGACATGTTTCCACAAAAACTGCATTTTGGACAGTTCTTTCTATGTGGGAATTCAAACTACTGAAAACCCCTCAGAAATCATGGCACACTGCCACATGCAGTGGCCTCGTGACATCCAGCCATTTGATCCGAGATGCAATACAAGCAAGGTGCTGCCAAAGCATATGGATATTTTTTTCAGGACCACGTAATGCCTTAATCTCTACTACAGCTGCCATATCTCCATCTTGCCTTCTCTCCTCCGTTTCTGTGACTTGGGAGAGTAGATGGGGGAGCTTGGCATGGGGTTGGGAAGAAGAGGAGGTGGAATGGAGCTGAAGAAAGATGCCAGCAGATCTCCAAAGGCCAAGCTATTTGCCCCTCCTTCCTTAAGTGCTCAACAGCTATTTACAAAAACAAACAAGCTGATTTTCCACATATTTGATACAGAAATTGTGCCAATGTAGGTGTGACAAGGTAAAGAATAAATGGAAGAGACCCACCAGCATCCTGAGGGGAGTGGTGGCTGCGGGAAACCCTGGTGAGGCCTGAGAGCCCTGGCACATTCATCTCTCCCAGCACCTCTGCACTTGCACGGGGAGGGCAGCCGTGCAGCCGCCCTGGCTGCTAGGTCTGCCCACCCCCACAGCTGCACCCCACTGCCTGACCTCCGTCCCGGGTGGAGCGCCTGTCATGCAGGAAAGCAGAAGCAAGACTTAGGGCATGTTGGGCTGAGGGCCACCGAAAAACCTGCCCTCTGGGCTGAGTAAGACATCCAACACAGACCCACAGTAGAGAGCACACCTACTGAAGCCTCAAGGGTGTCAACTCTCAGCCTTTATTTTGGAGTCTTACAAGGGGGAAAGAAAAGAAAAAGCCAGTGTAGTCTTTCAGCTGGTCTCAGGTCACTGACCCCAATAACCTTCCCAATTCCTTCGCAGAAGGGGTGCCACAGCAGTCTCTTCCACCTTCAGTCCTTTCAGAACAGAATAAAATATTGATGCCTGATCACTGCAGATCTTGAGGGAGGAAGGTAACAGGAAAGAGGATCAGCTAAGGTGTTTATCCTGTGCCCATTAAAATCAACAATAGCCCTGGGAACTGACATCAATAGAAATCAGGAGAAATGAGAGACAATGATGTCCATTTCATTGCTTTGAGTAAAGGTAAGTGAAACATTAATATTGATCAGGAGAGGCTCATAGCTTTCTACAGGAAGTAACCAAACCACTCTGCAAATGCTGAATGACAAAAGTGCTAACATTTCCCCAGTTGGAATGAAGAAATTTGGAAGTGAAACTCAGACCTCAGCAAGTTGAACAAGTATCTACCTTTAGACAGTAGCAGTAATAAAATTGTCTTCAACCTATCAGCCACTACAGGGAGAATACAATATTTTTTCCAAGTCAATCTAAAGAGATGTCAATAAATTCAGTCAGTGTACCTGTAAGGCAACTGGGCTTCTTACATTTTTCTGCTCAAATAAAATGAATACACATCGTGAAAGCACACTCAGGTCTGAGACATTTCTTTTTTCCATGACCCTAAATAGATGTTGACTTACAAAAGGTTTCCCTGAACATATTACTACTACCTGTATATTTTGCCAGTATAAGGTGGGAGGGAGAAAGAAAAAATTTCCTTCTTCTAAGGAAAAGAGCTTTTCTTTCAGCCATATCTGAACATGTTATTCCATTTTCTTCCTCTTACTGTTTATGATAATGTCAGCAAAGGTCTTTACTAAAAGATTAAATTGTATCATTTCCATTTCAGTGAATGCAAAGCTTTTATTTGTATAAAACCTCATGTTTTCCCATTAGGCCCCTGTCAGGAAAAAGGAGTTGCGATATCATGCATATATACAATATGATGAGCATGAAGAACATCTGAAAAAAATCAAAATCTCCTAGACAGATGTAATAAGAGTTTTGCAGTAAAAGCTATCAACATTAACATACTAGCTCTAATTTACTCTACTTCATGCATTTAAATTTATTAACTTGAGGCCATACGTTAGCTATGGAGTATGGCTCTGCATTCCTAAGTCAGTTGACAATGAACAGTTAAGTTCCAATAAATTGGAAAGGTGATGTAGGGTGAGCCTAACTAATGGAAGAAAATGATGCAAGTGCAAATCCAATACACCGTAGTAGAACTGCAGCAGCAGAAAAATATTCCACCATATGTTTCAAGGGCTGGCTGAAGCTTCACGCAGAAAGCTTTGATGTTGCCACTGTAATTGAGAATGTCAATACTTCCAAGGTAGAAAATTTGCTTCCACCAATTAAGTACTTGATTTCAAGCCTCCACATCAGAAGAATATCTGCTTCCTCAAACCCACTCCATACCAGCTAAGGTTATGTTGGTTCAGCGCATGTAAGACTGAAGACATACCACTGTTTTGTGGTTTTGGAACAGGGCAGCTAAAGCTGAAGGGCAAAGTGGATGTATTGCAATTTTCTAATTCAGAAGCCATCTGTGCTCTCTTTTCATCAGTTGAAGTGGAAGAGTCGCTTAAGAATCAGATGGATGCCAAATGTTTTGGCAAACTGAAAAATGCACAACTATCCAAACTACATACAAAATAAGGCCTTATCCGTTGTGAAACAGCAGCACACCCCATAGCAAAAACTGATTCACGAGATCCACATTAAAACAAGAGCTAGAGGCAACAAAGAGAAAGCATGCTCCTGGGGATGACAGGCTCATCTTCCCCCTTCCACTTCCCTTAGTCCAAAGCTGCCTGCTCACAGTTCTTATGCATAGCATGCCCTTTTTCAGAGGAACAGAAGCAGAAAACTGACAATATTTGAATACCACAAAATACACAGCTGTAACACTCCTCCAGTACTATGTTTGCCACTTGAAATCAAGCCTCACAGAAGCTGCTCGCAGTGTCCCAGGCATCGGGAGCAGAAAAAAGGAAGCGAGCACACCACGAAGTCAGGAGGTCAAGATCAACATTTTTCAAACATAAAACAAGCCAGGATTGTTGTCACAAGGAAAAGTAATGGACCACCAAAATACTTTGAAGAATCTGAGACCTAAACCCACATTCGAGCACTGAAACCAAGTGCAGTCTTGTTTTCTAGAAACTGCTAAACACATTGGCTGTCTCCTGTAGAGGAGGACCTAAGGGTTTTTGGGGAGCCCAAATGCATGAATCCCTGTCTGCAAAATTTGGTTTCACCCCCAGCATTCATAAGGCCTTAAAACAACCCGTCTTCCATCAGGGCACTGCAGGTGTTGGGAGCACCAGGGGCTGTCCCAGGAGTAGGGCAGGGCCTGTCCCACATCCAGCCTGAAGCAGAGCAGCTGGGGGCACCAGGGTAGCTCCAGTCACCTCCCTGGGGATGGGGCAGGCCAGGCTGGGATGTGGGCTTAGCTTGTCAGGGCTAATGGCTGGGTAAGGGGGAGGTGGAGACCAGCCCAGCTGCAGTGTTGCAGAGGCAGGGGCTGATGGCCCCAGGGAGCTGACATAGGGTCCTGGCACACAGGAGGCTCCAGTGGACTGAGATGAGGTCCTGGGCATGGCAGCAGGAGCCCTCAGGACTTGGACAAGGGACAGTCAGAGCTGACAGTGCCCTAATGGCCCAAACATTTCATACCTCACCATATTTTGGGTGCATCTAAGTAGGGATTTCTTTTTTTTCCTCCTTCCATTTTTTAAGTTCAAGAGGGAGTTTTCAAAGCAGGTCTGCATCACTGAGCAGCCTCCCAAAACAGCAAGATCCCTTCCAAATGAAATGTTGCTGGGAGATGCACACCAGCATTACACCTGATGCTCTGCATCTGCAAATGACCATTCAGTGCACAGGGGTCCAAGTTGAAGGCAGTCTGAAGCAAACATGCCTGAAAATATGCACGCTCTGCATAACTTGTCCTCAGCACTGTTTCGGTCTACAGATCCTCCCCGTTTGGTGACATTGCCACAAGCCACCTGCAGTAAACCTCCATGCAGAGCACAGCCCTCTCCTTCTCTTCTGCTCCCCACTAAGTGATGGATGGGATGTGTCCTAATTTTACAGCTCCTTGACAGATGGGAAAAGCCTGAATTAAAGTGAACTCTATGAAGATCTGTAGCTAGTGCTTGTGATATTAAATACAAAAACCTCACTCCTCCCTGCATATGTTAATGGTTCTACTTTGCATGTTTAAAAATAGAAGTTAGTCTGTCTTTAGGGATCTGAACTTGGCCATACTGTGCACACGCACTAATTTCTCTTTTTTGTCAAATTAAAAATTGGCCTGTCTGTGCCACTGTATTTCTCTCATAAAAGACAGCTACACTATGAGGATTAAAGGTAAAGCCATCTTGAGGCAGAAAGTCCATTACTGTTAGCAGAGAGCACCCACCTTCAGTCAGAGGCCCTTGGGTCACTAGGTGTAATGCAGAGAGAACCAGTGTCCTCCCCACATGAAAAGATGTTCAGCGAAACGGTCAGAATTGATCCAGTAGAAACGAAAAAATTGAGGAAAAGACACAGCCATAACCACCTCCTCTCCCAGGAGGGGAGCCCAGAATATCTCCGTGCTGCCAGTCAAGGAGCCGTAGTCAGTATGCCTCCTGAACACAGCACATCAAGGCACACCTGGATGCCCCTCCACTCCACACAAAATCTCCCTCTTCGTCTGCCTCCCTCCTTGCAATAAAAATTAAAGCATGTATATGACTATTATAGGTTCACACTGTAGTGGCAAATGTTGCAACATGGACAAGCAGTGTCCTCCCAGTAAAGTTACAGACCCATCCTCCTCTTTGCTTCACTTTTCCAAGAGTGGGAAAAGACATCTGCTCCGCCTTACAGGATCTGATATACCGCAACATGCACTAGAGCAACACCAAGCTCTACTGTACCTTTTGAGTTTTGTTGCAGATCCACAGCACCATCCAAGATGAATTCCACACAAAACCAAACCAATATTTAAATAGACACCTCATCAGGTTTAGTTTTTCCCGTGCCATAAAAATGAATATATTATGAGGGAAAGTTAATGACCAGGATAATTGTTTGTTGCAAACAATCTCCTGCAACATTAAGTTAGCAAAAAAAAAAAACCAAAAAACACAACACCACCACCTATCTCGTTTCTCTGTCATGGCTAGTATTTTGACAATGCAGAAAAACATAGGAGCCAATCTAGCAAAACCACCTACACATGAACATTTTAAGTGGTACAAACTGTATGACCCAATTCAACTGCACAAATACTAGCTTTGAAATAAATACTTAAAAGAGAGCCAAAATATAGACATCAGGACATAGAAAGCCAAGAATAAAAGACAGAAATAAATCCCAAATCACAATTTGCACATTTCCCCACCTGTTAAAAACCCTGTTCTGTTAAGATATTGCCATTTTGCTACCATTACTTAAAACTTGCAATATTTGATGGGTTGCTTCTAAGAACTCATCTTCTTTTGTTTGTTCTGCTCTGGTTTCATTAAGTAATAATTATAATTCCAGATCTCATGGTTGCAAATAAAACCAGAAAGACTCAATATAAACATGACGAAAAAAAAATCAAAACCAAATTAACATTACTGATATTTTGATTTACACCATTTCACATGATTTTTAGTGGCATAATATTGAATACTTAGCCAATAATTCCTTTCATACATTAATACATAATCTAGGCAGGAAACTCAATACAGATTAAGAAAACTAAGGGCATTCAAAATTTGTATGTATGCGCACGTGTGTATATATATATATATATATTTTACCCTGAGGTGAATTTTGACATTGATTTTGACATGAATTTCAGTCTAATTTTTGCAACAGACTGCTTCATATAGTGCTGACATAATCCCAGATGGTAAAACATTTTAAACACTGAAAGATAAAAAAATAGTGGCTGTGGATTAGAGAGCCTGCACATCACATACCAATGATGTACACCTAAATATTTATGCCACGTTTAATTGCAAACTTTTCTTTCATTTCTAGATACTAGTGTCATAGATTAACAGAAGGTAAGGGCTGAAAACCTCTGACCTCCACACTAGGTACAACAGCATCTCTTACAGGACAAGCCACAGAGAAACACTTTACACATAGACCTTGTAGATGGAACTGTGCTTCCTTCAGCTCTGCATGCACTGGTGGGCATCCTAACAGTAGTTAGAAAACATGTAGGTTGTTTCTGATCATTTTTGTCCTGTTAATAATGTATTTACAACCAGATCCACCCCACTAATGTCTTTCACATTGGGCAAAAATATATTCTGAAGGGAGGGACTTTAAGTAACTCCTAACTTAAGCTGCAAACCAAAGTAGACAAGAGAGTTGCTGGTTAGAGAACCTCACTCCCCTACAATACTTCTTATGCTTTAGGCTCCACAGAAATTAAAGGATTGAGAAAAGAGCTGCTGGATAAACTGTGCGGTTTTTTCTACATACAGGTGTCCACCCTGATGACAGTAAGGATTCCTTCTGGTTTAAAACCTTTGGAACCAGTAACAAGAGAAGGCGACATGGCTTCACAGAGGACTCTACTAGAACTTTTTTTTTTCCCCCCACTACTTTACTAAACAAAATTGCCTTGGCATAAAACATGATTTGAACAGCTCTTTCAGCAATGTAATACACAATACCCAAAAGAACTCTCCTAAAAAAGGCAGCAGATTTTTATTGGCCAAGTTATAAACTAATTTGGATGCAGTGAAATGCAACTCACCAGTTTGTTCATAGCATGATTTTACTTTATTTGTCCAATATTCAAGAATGTTCAGTCAATATTTTTTCATTTCATGCCTCTCAATACAATTAGGAAGACTAAGAAAGGGAAAAAGGAAACTCTGGACTGAAGGCCAGAACAAATCCTGCACCGACGACTGGGACACATGCATCCTCTGGCCAAGCAGCTGACCAGATTCCTTGGTCTCACACTCTTCTACACGCATACTTACAAGCAGCTGGATGCAGAAGCACAAACAACATAAGTCAGGTTTGTTCTAAAATAAAATCATCTTCCCCTCCTATAAAGCCTCCAATATTTGCTACATTGCTTACACAACAGTGATTTTCTTACACTCTGAAAGCGCAAAACATGTTTTGGAGACCCTGAATTTAGAATCATCAATAAAAGTCTATGAGAAAGGCTTAGAAGTGACACAAGTAACTTTCAACGCTTTAGAAAACTAATGCATTGAAAAATACTCTAGCAGACTGCTAGGGACACTCTGTCCTGTCTAACTCTTTGCAATTAGGTTTCTAATTTAGAGACGAGTGCAGCCTAGGAACTTCATATAGCCAAGTTTATAAACAAGGCTATGAGATAAGATTTGCCAATTAAAACAGAAGGATATATTAACAGAACAGTAGTCAAGTGTAGCTTTCATTGTGCTCTTGTACTCCTTCTGATTTCTTTTTTTAATGTTCCTACTCATCCTGTTTCTTAGAGCTAATGTTACACTTACTATCTCCTGTTTATTGTAGAGTCTGTTTTATTTTATGGACAGTTTGGTTTAAAACACTTGTTAGCAGTGTTCTCTCTTTGTTAAGGAACAAAAATGAAACTTTGTTCGGAATTGCTTCCAAAATTTATATAAACTATTGCCAAATCTGTTAAACAGATTGTTTTTTCCAGTTTTGAGAGCATCAAAATGGGGACATGATCAGACCTAGATTTTCTGTCATTTAACAAACTTCAAAGCATCTGATACTTTTACATTATAAAAGTTCAAATAAAATTTCAAAATTCCTCATGAAATCAAGTAAAAGGGGAATACAATGCAAAAATTTTTTTTTACATTGAAGTGTTTCCCTTAAATACATATTTTCTGTGTTCATTTTGATACGCTCAATATAAGCGCCTCACGTACCTTCATTTCAGTTTCTTGCACTTCCTCTACAACAGAGGAAAATAAAGGTCTAAAAATAATTTGAATTTTTACAAAAACAATTTTTCCAATTGAAATTGCTACAAAATTGTTGTTAACACATAGTATTTTAGGTAGTGTGAAACCAAGGGCACAAGCATAGCAGCTCCATCAAATTGCGGGCTAGCATTAAAATAGCAATACATCCCGTTGCAAAAAAAGCACGTGGAGATACTACTTAATAAAAAGAGATTTTAGCATAACGCTGATTACCAACCATGAGACTATTTTGCACTATATAAATTCTTTAGCTAACCAAGCCTCATGTGAAATATTGTTTTTAAAAAAATCTGTAACCAACACATTTAGGATTAGACAACAGAAAAACAGATGCAAGTAGATGAGACCAAAAGAACTGAACTAGCTCACAGATGGACAAAGTTAGCCCACAGCCAAGGACCTGGAAAGCATGGGCAGAAGCCTCTGCTCTCCTACAGACTTTGCATAACTCTGGCCAGTCATTTCACATGTAGTTTTGTAGTTTGCGTGAGACAATCTGTCAGGGGTGAAGTTTCACGACAGTCGCTGCTGAAAGACTGGACATACTGCCCTTCTTCAGCCACAGACACCTGTGCCACATTTCCATTTACTTCCTTGCTCCAGCACAGGTGCTTACCTGGCCACTGCAAGCGGGGGAGGCAAAAATCCCTGCTGAAAACTACATAATCCTTCGCATCAAAGTCAACTTTCCTCTGGTTTAGGGGCCTCAGGCAAGAGTACAGTGCCATCAGGGAGTGCTGGCACAAGGGAAATGGTGACAGCACTCAGCTGGGATGTAGGAACTCAATCACAGGCAGCCTACAGCTGGTTTGGCACAGTGGCACTACCACGGTACACCCTTTAGGGCTGGCATTTGCCTCCTCCTCCTGTGACCTTCGCCCTGCCACAGCTCATCTTCTCTGGCCACTGTCTCCTCATACCTATCCTCTGGGCCACTCACATGATGGCAAAAGCCCTGATGTCAGTCCAAAGGAGTCAGGTTGTTTTAGTAAATTAAGTAACGATTATTTGCTCTCCTCATTCATTTTCCTCAAAATGCATTAGAGAATTCCTCACACAACAAGCCTGGCTGTGCAGTGGGAGCATAACCTTTAATAGTGACTTGGTTGGGGAGATCAAGGCAGTGTATACCACAGGATTTTACCTCTTCAAGCCAACCTATCTCCAATCTTGAAGGAAAAGAACCATAAGAAAGAGACCCATAAAAAGAAGATAACACCACCTCCCTTTGAGAGATGGCATGAGAATAAATACATTAAGGATGCTATGGTAATAGGGGAGGCAAAAGTAGCTAAGATAGATAAACTACTATGAAAATATGCAGAGAGACTTTAAAAAGAAACAACATCCAGCTATGTAGAGAGCATAGTACTTTTGTAGTTACTATTTATGTGCCATCTGTGAACACAGAAAGTACTTAAATCAGCTTTGTTCACGCTTGAGCTGGGCAAATAATGTAAAATAGCTACTTGTGAACCCTTGTCCAAATGTAAATTCTCCTTGATTGCCTCTCTATTCTGTTGACCCACTTTGCACAAATACTATAGTACAGGTACATTCTTCTTTGTCAGAACAGTCAAATATACGGAGGGAACGTGTGTTTCCCAAATATTTGATAGCTCCTCTGTGGGTTTAGGAGTCAGACACAGTGGGGGGAAAAAAAGCAATACTAACTGACACAGGACATCAGTCACAAAGAGCAAATAGCAAGTTAGGTATAGTAAATAACTAAAGTAATACTTACTACATTAACCGAATGCATCTAGCCAGAATGCATCACCCAAAATATGTTCTTTCTAAACTGTTCTCGTGACAATTTTTTTAGCAAGAAAGGTTTCTGTTCATGCAAGTTCCTACACAGATAATTCATTATCAGGATAAAAGGGCCATATTCATTGAGCTGCATGCTTCAAATAGATTTTCTCCAGCTCCACTAAAGAAACAATACCACCTACAATACTGTGAGACCATAACAAGACAGTAAAATGCTATAAACAAAGCCTTGATTTGCTTGTGTTGTTGCTGTGTTCTTCATACTGCTTAAGTAGCTCAATGACAGGGTGTCTTGGGGGAAATGGGAAACAGTTAAGCTGGAGATACAAATCCTGTTCATTTAAATGACCTGTGCATTTTTACAGGGGATGTTCAATCAGAAAGCATCCCTGCTCTTTGGGAAGGAATTCTCAGAAGGCTGCTCTCTACCAAGAAAAACAGAGGTGGAATGACAAAAAAGTGAGAGATTATAATCACTTAATAAGAAACAGTAAAAGCCAATACAATTTATTTTTCAGTAATGAGCTAAGAACATTTAGAGCCCAAGAAACTTTTCTTTCTCTTTGGCATCTGTGTCTTCTCAGATTAACACACAAGTGCACAAGTCCCTGGGGCTCTATTTCTGCCCTCTGGATATCACAGCCACCATCTTCGCAATGGAGAACATTGTTATCAGCCCTGTGGGGAAAAAAAAACTGTTTCTACAGAAATACAAAAGGTCTCTGCCTGATGAAGATCCTTGTGAGATGTCCTACATCAAGTACCATTCTCTCATTAAGTGACCAGACCAACATCTTCCAAGACAATCAGTACTTCAGGGTGGGTTTTTTGTGAGTGAAGGTTTTTTTTCTCCCCAGAATTATGAACAAGGCTATTCAATACAAACACTGATTGCTCAGGTGGATGAGGTAAACAGAAAGTGGTTTTAAACACTCACATTGCTGTCCTCCCCTCTCCCCCCACAGCCTTCATTAGGTTGGTAAGTGCTTCTATGTAATTCCCATTTTGTCAGCATTACAATATCACTGCAGTATCTGCCACACAGAGACAAAAAAAATGAGTAGGAAGGAGCTGTCAAATAAAAAAGGATCTTAAAGACTGTAAATCACCATAGCATGGAGTATATGGTGAGGGTAATCATTAAAAACATATCAATCAGTGGGAGCAGTTTAGTTAAGGAGAGAGAGAGACAAAGAAGAACCAAAGAAAAACTGATGATGTTGAAGATCTTGAGCACAATACAGCCAAATTCCCTTGAAAACAGACCTGGCAACACTGTTTGAGGTGGCCCAATGGCCTAAGCCCAGCATGAATTTCTTCACACACTGCTCATAATTGGGCTTTTTCTTTTCACTGTAAAAGAAAGATGTTGATTTCATGATTCTATTCAGTATCCTGGCTCTCATGTCACAAAAGAACGGCTTGTGTTATATTATGCACTTGCTGAACAAGACTATCTTCAGGGCATTTGTGTACCTGCTAGACAGATGGCACTTCCCTCAGTCGTTCGAATATGAAAACTCCAGGAACCCCTAAAGACACCAGGAAAGTAAAGAAACAGTGAAGAGGAAATGAGATGGCAGAAAAGATCAAACGAGCCCAAAAGGAGGCACTTTCAAGGTATTTTTTAATCAACAAATCCATACCTGCTGGAGGGCAAGTCCTGAACCACTCAGCTCTTGTTTTGTAACCAAGGATGCCTCTTACCCTCGTGTTCATAGAATCACAGGATGGTTTGGTTTGGAAGGGCCCTTAAAGATCATCTAGTTCCACCCCCCCTGCCATGGGCAGGGACCCCTTCCACTAGACCAGGGTGCTCCAAGCCTCATCCAGCCTGGCCTTGAACCCTTCCAGGGATGGGGCCTCCACAGCTTCTCTGGGCAACCTGTTCCAGTGCCTCATCACCCTCTCCGTGACAAACTTCTTCCTGATATCCAGTCTAAACCTCCCCACTTTCAATTTAAACCCATTACCCCTCGTCCTGTCACTCCAGCCCCTTGTAAAAAGTCCCTCCCCAGCTTGCTTGCCGGCCCCTTCAGGCACTGGAAGGTGCTATAAGGTCTCCCCGGAGCCTTCTCTTCTCCAGGCTGACCAAGCCCAACTCTCTCAGCCTGTCCCCATAGCAGAGGGGCTCCAGCCCTCTGAGCATCTTTGTGGCCTCCTCTGGACTCATTCCAATTGGCCTATATCCTTCTGATGTTGGGGGCTCCACAGCTGGACGCAGCACTCCAGGTGGGGTCTCACCAGAGCAGAGTACAGGGGCAGAATCCCCTCCCTCGACCTGCTGGCCACACTTCTCCGGATACAGCCCAGGATATTACACATCTAAGAATGACTGTGAAGCACTTTTGCAGCACTACTGTGCAGCACCAGGACGAACAGAAAAACCATGATGTTTAGGAACTTAGGAAGTCCCAGACAAGACCAGAGTTATAGTCATTGGCTAATAAAACCAGTATATCCTTGTGGCTCTTAGTTTCATGGAAAATTTTCTGCTACACATGAACAAAATCTGTGTAGATCTCCAAGAATATGGATAGAGTCAGTCTTCAACAGCAAAAGCCTTCCCAGTATTTTCAGAAGACATCCTTTCCAAAGTTTTAGTCTTACTGTAATAACCCTATTTTTTTAAATGATCCCAGAACAGGTTTATGTCTAATATTTCTCACAGCCCTTCTGAAATTTGGGTGCCAACACTCTTCAACAGGAGGAATTTTCAGCTCATCACATGAGGGATGTAGAAAGTTCAACTTGGAAAAATATAGAGCATATGTTTAAGGCAGAAAATGACAGTTTTAAAGATTTTACAAAGGACGATCCTTACAACCACTGCAAAAACTTCAGCTGAAGAACAGAGGTGACAATCTGAAATGCAGTTGGTAGGGAGGAAAATGTTTGAGATTTGTTTAGATTTGGACCCATTTTTACAGCAAGCAATTAACATTTCACTGTAGTTCTCGGAAGCTCCCAGGGCATGGTTGCTCCTCAGGATAAGTGTCCCAAAGAGGAAAAAACCCAGACTATTTTCCCTAAAAGGGCTCAGGGAACTCCCACATTCCCCTATTCAAAAGCAAAACCCTCTCTTTCTTCAGAACTAGAGACCAGCATCTTGCTGTTGATTCCTGTTGAGTCTGCCCTATAGCTGCATAGGCGCCCCTTTCACATGCTGCCTTTGTTGCTGTGAAAATTCATTAGACCACAGAGGTTTTTGAAGACAGTATCACTGCAGGATTTTAATTGTCAAGACACATCCAGAAACACACATCACCCAAACATGAGCTACTGGAGCTGGTCCCCAAAAGTTAGCATAATGTACATAAATAACCACCAATCCTTATTTTACTGTTTGTCTAGTTTTATTTATTTGCTGTATTATCACAAACAATCAAAAGAACCATGAAGATCTGCATCTCTTCTCCCTGGTATACCAATCTTTATACAAAGATAGCCAATACCCAAAATAGGTAGCAATACTTGCAGCCTTTGAAGCTGAGCAATGAATATTCTCCTCCTGAAGGAATTATATGGAATATTGAATAACATAGGCAAAATCACTCTGGAAAAATGTTTCTCCTTGTTCTTCCATATTTTACTGTACAAGTATATAAAATACTATGAAAAAAAATTAAGAATATAGTGTAAAGCATAAGGGAGAAGCAGGGAGAAGGCTTTTGAGTGTTGTAAATCTCTACAACTATCTACAAATTAGGCAAAAAAAAGGAAAAAGCAAGGCACAAGGTTTGGTTAATGTGTTTTCAGGAAAGTCTGCTCAAAGATATGAGGGTAAAAATGAACATGCACTGAGAAATCAGAAAGCAGCAGACTACAACATATTAGTCTGTTCAGAGTTAAATGACAGTGATAAGAGAAGTAAAATAACTAAATGCATTAACGCTAGTCACAGAGGAACAGAAATGGATTTTATAAATATATTTAGTCTGTTAAATAAACAGAAGGAAACAATCAGCAGTGATTACAAACAGCTTATTTAAGCTCAATGGTTTGGAGAAGAGAAGCCTTTAAAAGTGATAAAATCAGCCTCTGTATTGGGTGACCAGTGAAAAACTATCTATAAAACCATAAGGGTCAATTTGGTCCCAATGTAATAAATTGGGGTTTTATCAATGACTTCAATTTTGCTCTCTAAGTATCAGCTGACATTCACCTGCCTGTGAAGCAACAGTGATAGATCCCAAGAGAGAATTTTTCTTTTGATCCTCCAGTTACCATCCTGGATAGGGTAATGGTCTGCTTCTGATGGGATTTGTGAACTCATGAGCTTGAGCTTCACTTGGTGAGGACGTGCCATAGCACACAAACTACTAGAGGTGATGTCTTACAAACAGAGACACATCAGCAATCTTGCCATTCTCATGGTCCCAACAGTAGCTCTGCACAGTACAGATGAAGTGCCCAGTCTGAAGATTAGGAAGCCACTGGGCAATTATCATCCCAACACAAATGAGTGCCCATGGACTTTGTTACACTTCTGGTAACGACATGATGCAGCTGAAGCTATAACTGTTAAGAACACCAAAAAACAGACTGCAGGTCTCAAAATGCAAAGGGCACCACATATTGATGAACAGGCCAAGCACTGGACAGTTTTACAACGTTCAATGCTTTCAACTTAAGATGACCACCTTTAAAATAGGTACTGCATGCAGTTAAACTGAGATCAATGTGATCTTCAGACACAGCCACTGAAGGCATGGATCAGTAAATAACTCACTTCTTAGCAAGTCACAGAACTTGCAGAGTGAGGAGACATGGGCAATAGTATTCTATTAAGCCGTATATAGTATTCATTAGTAGCTGAATGCAAAACAACTATTTTCACACAGGAGAAGGTATAGGAGGTGGTAGTGGTGGAAAGATCGCATTATTTTTTAAAATGGAAAGGCATAGTAGATAGCCAAAGCTGGATGCCCTTGCTCAATGTTATTTTCCTGCTTCCCTTATTATGTTGCCCCATTACACTGAAAACTCCAAAGGGAAAACTTTCTATAAGCTATTCTTGATGATGGTTCCACAACAAAAATCCACCAGCACAACTGTTGCCATTACTGCTTGTCATTTCATACAAGTGTTTCACATACAGTCTGCATGCCACAATGAAGGAATTGTGCTCTCACTTGCTGTTTAAACTTCGACATGTTTCCTCTGTTCTCTCACACATCTGCCTGTCAGGCTGTCTCTCCCATCTAAGGCAGAGTTAGATCAGACTGGGCTCTCACAGATAAGCATCAGGAGTATAAACAGGCTCAGACCACCAGCAGGGAAGAGAGTGCCTCTAACAAACAACCAAGCATCATGAAGCAACAAAGCACTTGGCATCCCATCACTAAGCCTGACCCACCTCTGTATCTCAGTCCACCTACAGCCTGTTTCCTCCTGATTGCTCCCATTGCATCCACCACACACATACACAGAGGACTTGGGGAAATGCAGCTCAGTTCAATTCTGGATAATGCAGGAGGAAAGAGGAATTGAAAAACAAACAAACAAACAAAGAAAAACACCACAACAACAGAAAAACACCCATCACCAAATAATAAGTTATGAGTGTTGTGGCATGCAGTTATTGCTTTAAACTCTGCACTGGAAATCAGCTGTCAGAAATGGAGGCAGGGGATCTACTTCCATTTAGCCTGCCTCCCAGGGTAACTAGACTTCCCCGTCTGAATAACCTGCACAGCTCTCTCCAAGCATAATTCCAATTCTGGCAAACCTAGCCAACAGCAAACATATATTTCTTACACCTTCTGCAGGGATTTATTCAAAACACTTTACAGCATGGAGCTAACATGCTGAAAAGAGCAGGGAAGAAAACAGAAGCACCCCATGGTTGCTGCTTGGGCTCCAGGGTTGGGGACATAGCAGAGAATCAGGGTTACTCCAAAATGCTTTTCCTTCCAGCCTTCCATAAAATTCCAGTCACAACACTGTCACACACAATTACCAAAAAAAAAGAAAAAAAAATCTTTTCTAGCTCTGTGCACAATTTCAGTACACTAATCCACTCCTTTCCTACAAGTGATATCCTACTATCAAAACATATTAAAAAGGAATCTTGCCAAGAAATCAGACTGTGTTAGAGTGAATTAAGATAGGATAAAAGCTGATGGGTATTGTACCTGACCAACAGAGAATAACCATTCCTGAGCAAAGCAACATCCCATGGCAACCCTTGCAAAAGGCCATCCAGACAAGCTGACTCTGATAATGCCAGACAACAGTCAGAAGTGCCAGACACTGGCAAGCAGACACAGAAACCCAGCACTGGGGATAGAATAGCTGAAAGGGAAAATTTCTACTAATCCAAACCAGGAATATCATCTGCATTGTTTCAATACCCCCTGTACCTTCATATGTGCCCCTCTCACCCCAGCTGGATGCTCAAATAGTCCATTTGAACTGGAGAAGCAGAGTTCCTGAAAACAAGCAATGCTATATTCACAGCCTGCCTCATTAGTTCTATCTTTTCCCCTTGTCTTCACAAGCCTGGTTAGAGATCGACCCTCAGAGGTCACTCTCCTGCTGCCACACAACCCATCGCAGGGTGCGATCACGCCTTCCACTCTGCATCCCGTTTGAATGACTACAGGTAGTGAGACAGGGGGACCAAAACCACACTGAAACTGTAGGTTAAGGGAGAAACATGTCAGAGAGAAAGCTGAAGGAGAAAGAAAACAACATCAAAAAGGAGAGTACTGATAGAACTCGGGAAAGACTGATTAAAAGTAGTAGTAGCTGTGTTCAGAAAATTCAGGCAAAAAAAACCAGCCAAAAGGGTCACCATCTTATTCAATTTAAGTACTGTTGAGTACCGAGGAACAGGTTGAATAAGCAGGCCAGAAGCACTTCATAACACCCCTCAGTGCATCTCTCATTACATCCATTGTCACCACGGAGTGCCAGACATCCCTCCTCTGCGCAGTGATGAGTTCAGTACATCCTCTGCTGAGCTCCCCTGCGCCCCAGGCAAGTGTCCCACTCTCCTTCCCACACTGTGGTTCTGGGTTCCCCCCCCCCCAACTACACCACATGCCATGGTCTCCATTCCTTAGCAGGGACCACAGGTGCGTACAGAGAGATTTGGGGTCATTTCCCTCAATGTGGAGTTAAACACACACAACCCAGCCTGCAACTTTCACAAGAATACATAGTGTTTTCCTCCTGACTACCTTTCTTTCAGAATACACAAAAGGATCAGAGCCACCCAGTTTAAAAGCACAGTTGTGAACTAGTCAGAGAGAGACCGAAGGAATGATGCAAAATATATCCGTGTGACAAGCCCAGAAGGTGCGGATGCTGGACAAGGACCCTTGAGAGGAAGGGGTGATTGGCATATCACAGCTGAGCAAAAGACAGAGCTCTGAGAATTAACCTGTGATACAAACACAATGAACACAATTTACATTAATTCTCTAGATCAATCTAGCTTGAGCAGACATTAGTGTAGTTACGTTGTGACTATTGTACTCCTCAAGGTAGGAGCTTGCACCTAGAAAGAGCAGAGGGGAAAATGAAACAAGTGAGAAAATGTCACAGGATGAAAAGAGGTGGAGATAAGCATGGTGTAAAACTTGCTGTGTTAAACTCCACAGCCCCTTCTTGCATATCTTATTATTATTTAAATTGAATGTAACAAATATCTTTATGCACTTAGGAAAATTGCAGCAATTTTTCCATACTATTGTTGTATAACTATTTGTCATCTTTTACTAATGCCAGCAGACTTAAAGACTCTGGAGAGAGGAGGAAAAAAAACTTGTTCTGAGTCACACCAGCAGAAAATCCATTTACTTCAAGCGATGTTTCTATGGGTTTATACCTCTACAGTCACAAGCCAAATCTGTATCACGCAGCAAGGCAGAAGGGGAAGGAGGAAGAGAGGGTGCTTCCCTACCCACTCTTTGCAGCAATATCAAACACTGCTCCTTGTCTCACCCTAAAGAGACACCTCCAACTCCTCATCTCATTGGAAAACATGGACATTTCAAAAATAGTTGGTTTCTGATAGTTACATACGCCGTGCTTTTCTGTAAGTACATGGTTATTATGCTGCTGACCACAACGCTGCTGTGTCACCATACTAAATAACTCAATGTCCTTTCCAGAACTTCTGTCAATGTCTTGGCAACATCTAGGGGTGACAGGAGACACATTACCCATTCATCATTTGCATAAATATTTATATGTCACTCACAAGAGCTTAGTAAGTACAACTCAGGAAGAGCATGGAGATTGAAGTCAGCTGTAAGAAATTCAATTGCCATTCCTAGTAGTTCTACCAAAGTGACTTCACGTGTCCAGAGAGATCAGGCAGATGGGACACTGTTGTGAAAAATAGTACTGTTAAAAAGTCAAGATAGAAATGGGGGCACATAATCGCAATGTAATGCTGTGACAGTCTGATGCCACAGAGTCCTGGACAATTTTTCAGAGATATTTTCTACATGGATTGGGTGTGGTATTTGAAATTAAGTTTATAGTGGCATATAAGAATGGTGTCATGAGACTTTAGTGCCTCCTCCACTAAATGAGATGCTGAGCCGTAACCAGTTCAGGCAGGTTTGTGCGTTTTCATGCTCCGATATTCCAGTTCTCATCCTCAAAGCTAAAAAACTGGGAGAGGAAGTCAGGTCATATTCTAAATAAAGGTTTCATCTGTACTTCATTGATGAAGAATTAACAACTGGTAACTGCCAGGAGCAGTTAATGGATACTACTTGTTTACTTGCTAGCAGAGACACAATAGCTGTTTTGTACTTATGCCTCATAGTTTTGTTCAACATTTAGTAAAGTTGTCATAAATCATTTAGCAGAACTTCTATATACAAGGTGCCCACACAAACTATGAACTCACTGCAAGTCTCATTTCTGACAGTAAATGTGAAGAAATTTTTCCAATCCATTAATAGCAAAAAGAACAGATCCTTACGTTGCAATTATTAGAGAGGTCTTGCTGAGGCACAGTATCAGGCATGCCCTGTCAAATGAGACTATTGTGTTACCTAGATAAGAATTCTCAAGAGACTCTTTGCCTTAAACCTGACTTCTGGAAAATCTGAAAATAACCATTTACCATTAATAGCATTGTTTCCTTAATAAAAGCACAAATATACTACTCCCCACAGTCAGAGACAATCAAAACTGTATTCAGACCAGTGCTTGAATTAGGCGTAGATGAGCATAAGAGTTCAACAGCAACAAATCGCCAAACATCATTCAGGTGACACTGGGGGAACCATCAGGTTCCCAGTCTTTTCCTCCAGCCACTTGTCATAAACAGGCTGGCCTATCTTCTCCTCTAGGGCTGATTTTTTAATTATTATTATTATTTTATTCGTAAATGAAGCTGAAAGCTGTATAGAGATGGAGAAAGTAATTTAAATACTTTCCTGCCAATTTTCCACAGCTAACATACTCATGGCTCTTAGAGAAAAACTGACTTAGCTCCTTCACAATTATTAGTCAGTGTGCGGAACCTAGTATCAAGCAGAAGGAAAAGTGTGCTACATCTATTTACATAGTGTATCATTTTATAATACATAATGTACTCTTATTGCAACATTATATCAATTATTTACCAAAAAGCTTTAATAAATTTAACTGTGTTGCTCCTATTTATCAACCACTTTAGAATAATTTAAAGCTCATTTCCTGATGCACTGAAATTATTCTAAACTACGCATGCTGGCAAACACAAAAACCTTTTTACTCCCCATTTGGAAAATGACATCTGCTCTATTTCCATCTTTGTTTTCAGATGCAAGATTACTTTAGCATTTTATTTCTTAATCTGTCAAATAACTGTCAAAAAACAGGGAGTAACACTTACTCCTCAAACCCCCACAGATTCAAAATTACGAAAGCTACGTATAACATTTACTAAACTAGCATATCAGACAGAAATCATATAAACTTTACACCTTTCCTTTATAAAAAAGTCCCCTCTGCTAAAAAGTCTGCAAACACTTGTAGCACCACGAAGGGAGAAAGCCTGACAGATTATTAGAGAGTCCTGCTGCATACCTACAGTGGAAGGTAGTTTTCCATTACTAGCAGAATTTTCAACCAACTCCATCTTTCTATTAGCATAGGGTCAGTCCTGTTCTAGTCTCAGGCACCAGAATACAAAGACACAATGAAAACCATCAGACCTGGTAAAGTCTCCAGCACCTGAAGTTTTAGCAGGCCAAGAAAATAACAGCCAAGAAAATAATGCTACTGGGAGTGTTTTCTTTACTTCCTGTGACAATCATTCTACTCAGCAGAAGCAAACACAAGCAAGAAGCCTTAAAGAATACATAAAAATCAGCATGTGAATACAGACCCACCACCATTTATTTCATGGCCTCCCATGGTCTTTTTGCCACAGCTTCACACTTTGTTTTTTGCCTTCCAACACTGATCTGTGAAAGGCTTATCCCCTGCTTGTCTTGGAGTCAAAAGGAATATACAGCACACAAAACTCATTATGTAAGGCTAGTATCAGAAGCCAAGGATTTTCCCCCTAAATATAAGCAAGGTCAATAAAACACATCAGTAAAATGAAGCACAGTGTATTTTTCTAGACAAGTGACTATACCTGGAAGGTTTTAATACTTTCATTTTATTTCTTTGAAGTGATCCATTGTTGATTATTTCCTAATTATTTATTTGGTCAAGATTTGCATAGATTTTTCTCTTTGTTCTTGCAAAACCACAGGGGCAAAGAGCAAGCTGGCTCTGGCAGCACGGACAGGGAGAAAGGGAAGGCAATTGCAGGCTGCAGGTCAGAGTGTTGGGAGGGAGAGGGAAGACCCACACCAAGTTTGGGATATGGTGAACGAACGGGTGAAAAACAGACTGACTGTGTCAGAAGGATGGTGGGAAGTTAGCAAACAGGGCTTTGTGTGGAGGTGAAGGGTGGGTGGGGAAGCCAGATGCAGACATGCTTGACAAGAAGACGACAGAACTCAGACCTGTGTACAAAGAAACTAGGACAAAGGGATTTTCTCAAGGTGCCAGAGCCAGAGTAAAAGGGTTGGGTGGAGCTGACAGTAGAGGATTGACACAAGTGATAAGAAAGAAAAAGCCTACAGAGTCAGCTTAGGTACATAAACCAAAACCACTGCAAAAAGAACAGAGTGCTCAGGCAGTGCTATGTTCCTGGCCAAAGCGCCTCAGAAGTAGGAAGAAGGGAAAGGGGAAGGTGGTGAGAAACAGCCTGTGATGTGGAATCAACAAGTGACAGTGACAGACAGACGGCAGAAGGAGCCAAGTCAAGAAAATGTGTGTTTCTTTAAAAAGATCGGTTTGATCTATGACTATAAAAAAAAACCCCACCCTCACTTATTCCTTGCAATTGCATGGTTACCATATGGCATCACCACTCAGCAGATATATTCATACACCTTGTGAAAGCATTCCAACACTTAAAAATATTTGGGTTTCTTTTAATTTCTGTTCTGGATTTCATGGTACTTGTAAAATTCTAGTTTGAAACAATTATACCACATCTCTAACCCCAATTTCTACCACCACCACTTCTGGTGGCGATGCTTTTCATCAGATGATCTCAGGGCTCATTTACAAACCAGGTCAGCATCATTATCCCCATTTTACAGATGAAAAATGAGGGTGCTGTAGATCAGCCTACATTATTAATGTGAACTTTCAACCCTAAATTCATTTTACTGTCATTTTCCTTGAAATATTCATTTGTTCTTCTACATCGAGAGTATTTTTGTCATGTATTTCTAACTTATGCCAAAAGTACCTGGAGCATAGTAGGAGCCATTTTTAGCATTCTCAGACTCTAAATAAACATAAAAACATAGTGCCAGACTTCCCAACTACCCAAAAGAAATCCATTCCTCCTGGAGCTTACCCATTCCCCCTGGAGCTGAGCATTTTCCACCTTAACTCCAGCATCTCTAGGGAAATCTCCATTCTGTTTCCCCACAGCTCAACCTGTTCCTACACACCCATGTTTCCTCCTCCAGATGACTATGGCAGTACACAGTTTGAAAACACAGGAATAACATGCTCCAAATGCCATTTAATTTCTATGGCAGCCACCAGTCACATCCTTCACTTGAAGCTTTTGCTCTTCAGCATCTAGGGGGAACATACTGACTATAACTTTCTAGGGATATCTGCTAAAATGCAATTCTTAAATGCCTGAGATTTCTCCTCAACTTTTCTTCTTGCACATAACCTAACACATTTGTAAGAATGTCAATTGTTGCTAGAAAGACCATGAGGCTTGGATATATGCACACCTGCCACCTTACCTACTGGTCCTTATGAAAAAGGATGCTCACTGCCTGTGACTTTGCACACTGGGATGTACCCAATTCTTCCAAGACAAGGAGAGCACCCCACCTTCAGATAACAATATTCCACTCGTACGCAAATCAGAAAAAAAAAAAGTGATGGTGCCACTGCTCTCAGCCACTTCAGTGCAGATCAGGATGCTCTGTTACCAGAGAGCTGTCCCACATGGAAGCAGTGAGAGGAAGGAGTTTAAACAAAAAACAGCACACAGAACACACTCAAAAATCTTATCTGACAATTACAGCAAACCGACAAAGCATGAAAAAGTGTGATATTTTTCCACAGGCTTGCTTCTTAACTGCACTTTAATAGTGTTTCATAGAATTGGCAGAGGCTGAACTCTAACACAGAAGTCAGACTCTTTAAAGTTTCAAGTCCCTTCTTCAAGGTCTGGACACATTAAAGCCACTGATAGAGAATTAAGCTGATAAAATGCCCTTTTTTTTTTTTTTTTGCTACTGGCATCATTGTCAGAGACAGATTAATGTGGTTGAGATTTTTCAATGATACAAAAACCTAGAATTCAACCTAAAGTTCAGCCTGACGTTCACACACCCTTGCAGTAAATGTTTAATCTAATGGAAATAAGAAAATCATACAGCATCAAGAAACTGGTGATTCTTTAGGATGTGTGGGTGTATGGCTGTTGAGGAAGAAAGCAGAGGTCATTTAATTATATTTTCTCCTTTCCTCATCTCCACCATTTACTGTCTCTTGTCTAAGTGCTCTCTAGGTCTTGACAAGTAAATGAACAGATGCTAGCCTGTTAGTGTACTTGTTTTTAAGATGTTCATTCCAGGAGAAGGATTTTCTGAAAACATATGGTGAGCTAAATATACTGAAGATTTTTCTCAGCTGGCTTCATCTGTACAGGAATATACCCTTCAGGTGAGATGCTCAGAATAGCCAGCATTCAGCCGACGGGGTAGAAAACCCCAGGCAAAAGGTACAACATACCTCAGGAAACAGAAAAGGAAAAAAATATTTCTCCTTCCTGGTTAGTCCTAGAAATCTGATCATCATTCATTCCTCATTGATTTTTATAGTAATACAGCACTGTGTTCGCTGCAGCTTGCTGTAATATTAGCAACGTTGATTTAAATCCTACAAAACCTAACACAAAAAGACAGGCTGCAGAGCACACTGCTGCCTAAGCAGTACAGCATTTAGCAGATGATCAGGAGTCAGGCTGACCACAGCAAGCTGCCTGTGACGTCAAAACACACAACGAAACTCAAAAGGTTTTGACCACAGTTCCTTTAAAGAAGCCGAAGCCTATCGGAATAACAGTACGTGCCCCACCTCAGCGTACAGCCACCCCTGACAGCGGTGCTGGAGGGTGCCAGAGCCTTTCCCCTTCTCCAAGGAACATCCTCTGAAGATCATCTAATCGTGAGAGAAGGAAAACTCTGATCTTTAACAGCTGAATAAATATTTCATTATTTCCGTAGCAGCAAACTAAACATAAAAGCAGAAGATGTTATCCATGCATAAGTAGGTAGGATCAAATACTCAGTTTGGTGTTTGGTTCTCAGTCTTAACAAAAGGATTTTCAGCAGATGACTAAGCACACTAAGTGGCACAGTCGATGGGATAAATTAAACAAGCACAGTCGCGTCAGCAACATTAGGCCCTTAGCTATGTGTGAAGCACAATATTGGAAGTGACAGAGGAAAAGAATTCCACATAGCAAGTGAAACCTGAAGGCTTTTTGCTGCATCGGCAAAGGGCAAGGCTAGGCACCCAAACATACGTTTCCTATTTATGTTTCATTTCATCCCTTAGAGAGAAGCCAACTCTGACACTCCCAAGCAACAAGTGGACAGCAAGCCATACATCACTGCTCGTAATACAGATGCAGAACAAATAAATTCTGCTTGCAGTAGCCTGTATGTACATACTGAAACACAATATGAATTTGAATGCAGATAATCACAGACACAGAAAAAGCTTCAGGGACAAAACCTGAAGCAAACTCTGTAGAGAGTCCAGGAACAGATAGCTCAAAATTCCACTCTGCCTTGGGCCTTTTTCCACAGCTTCCACAACTCAGAGTAGCCACTATACATTTACTTTTCCTAAAGGAAAAGTAAAAGGCTAAGACACTGGGAAATATACAGACCTGTTGAGTCTTATGTACCAAGAGCAAGGCAGAACACAAAACTGTCATGCTTCTCCATGACCTGACCTGAGCTTTTGTTGCAGCGCATGGCTTCACTTACCAATGCAACTCGTGGGTTGATTTGCTGGCAAGATGCTCCTGCACAGGGTTACAAGACAAGAGGTAGTGCCTTGCGGTATATTTTCACCTAGCAGAGCCTCATCCTCAAAGAAAGTCTACTAACAAGCTAAGTCTCCAGCAAAAACCCTGCAGCCTCTGGCTCATCAGATACCACCACACGCACCAGACATGAAGCCATTTGATAGGCCTGCCCCTGCACTCAGATCTTGTACATTTTCCCTAGTTGAGATACCTGTGCTTAACGTTGGTGTCTAAGATACAGCAGGCTGAGCAGAAACTCTGTGAAATAGAATTGATTTTGTGAAATCATTATAAGCCCACCCTATGTGGGAAGTCAGACTAAATTTAAAGATAAAACACCTTCTCTTAGGATCTCTGCAAAATAGTCTCATTTTTAAAATCCTGCAGTCTTGATGTCTGCAGTGGTGGGACTGCACATATATCATAAGCCCAAACCAGCATCCCATTTTTGCCTTCCTTTTCCCAAGTATGACACGAAATTTTATTTCATCACAGCAACAGAAATATGTTAGGAGAAAAGGAGAGAGAGCTGGGGAATCAAGTAGTTTGGTGATAGTCACTCACCAGCAACACACTTTCTGTTCTGACAAGCTCAACATTTCTTCTTTGTCAGGACTATGATATTTCTGCACCTACCTAAGAGTTTCCAAAAAGCACTGGAGAGAGACGGGCAGACAATCATATAGCAATGTTGTTCTTTTGCTGTTAAATTTAAACACTCGGGGGAGAAAGAAGCAAGAATTAATTAGAATGAGAATTTTTCAATTTTTTCTTCTTCCAATTTTTGTGTCAATATATTATTCAACTTCTTTAATAGGTCAAAGAGATAGAAAGTGGTTAAGATTATTTTTTTTAGTTTTCATTATTTTAAAATTTTTAAGTGAAAGCGGTTTAATTATTACCACTTACAAAATTGATGATACCAAAGCCCACAGAGTTTTCATAGGTCACATTAGGTGGAACAGGGATAGAACAAGGGTATAACCTAAATTCACTTAACCAAGATCAATAGCTTATCTCCTACAAAATACTGTCTTATACTTAAAGAGATCATCTTTTTCTTTCCTGAGATTTGCAAATTTGCAACCCCTCAAAGACCCATATACTCTTTGCAACTGACTGGGATTTCCTAGTTTGAAGACATTTAAGCGTAGAAGCATTCAGTTTACAGACGTATTTCCAGAAAAATTAGAAATTATTACAACATTTTCACAAACTGAGTTTGATCATTTCATGTTCAGCTCTAAAGATAACCAGCTAAAACAAAGTCAGTTTCTTTATGATCAGTTCAAAAACAACTGAAGCACAACTAAAATGATCAGTGTAAAGAATATGCTTTAACACAATTACTAAAGAATGTGATTATGGATCAGTAAACCTTTCAAAGGAAGTTCAGCCTGAGTTAGGCATCTTCACAGCTGTAAGCATATCTCCGTATTCATCTTATTTACAGCCTGGTAGATGTTAAAGAGAGATCAAATTGCAGCAGTTTTAAGAGCAATAGTACACAGCTGAACAGAAGTAGAAGCTTCACCTGGGCACAGCTTTGGATGAGATTGCATGCACATGTGAAGAAAATCTGTACATGAGGTTCCCTAGGTTGCGCAGGACTTTGCACTTCCCCTTGTTGACCTTCACAAGACTCCCCTCCACCCAACCCTCCACCCTTGTCCAGGTCCCTCTGAATGGCAACACAACCTTCTGGCATATGAGGCACTCCTTTGTCTTCTATCATCTGCAATCTGGCAGGTGATACAAAGAGTCCAAGTCCTCTGCCCCATCATCCAGATCATTAATGAAGAGGATAAACAGCATTTGACCTAGTATCAACCCTTGGAGTATTTCACTAGGGATTGGTCTCTAGTGACACTGTGCCACTAATCACAACCATCTCGCCCAGCAGTTCAGCTGGTTTTCAATTCACCTCAGCGTCCTGCTATATAGCCTGTAAGTCATAAGTTTGTGAGGATGCTGTCAAAGACTGTCAAATATCTTGCAAAGACTGGTTAAACAACATCCACTGCTCTTCCTCCCTCCACCAGGCCAGTCATTTCTTCACAAAAGACTATCAGGGTGGTTAAGCATGACTTCCCCTCCATAAACCCATGCTGATTACTCCTCATCACCTTTTGCCTCTCATGTGACTAGAAATGGTTTCCAGGATTCATTATTCCACTACCTTCCCAAGGATGGAAATGAAGGTGACCAGTCTGTAATTCCCTAGATCCTCCTTCTTGCGCTATTTGAAGGGTGTGATATTTGCTGTCTTCTGGTTGTCAGTCAACCCCCAATCACTGTGACTTTTTAACGGTAACAGAGTGACCATACAATCACATCACTCCGCATGCATGGGGACATCCCATCCCACAGACTTCCTTGTGACCAGTTCAATTGTTCCCTAACCTGATCCAACACCACCGAGGGTAAGCCTTTCTTACTACAGACTTTTCTTCTGGTCTCAGAGACCTGGGATTCCTGAAAAGAAAATCTTACCATTAAGGCCAAGCTGAAGAAGATATCGACTACCTTCAGCCTTTTCAGTGTCCTTTGTCACCAGAGCCCCTGCCCCATTCAGCAGCAGGCTCGTGCTTTCCCTTGACTTCCTTTTGCTGCTGATGTGCTGGTAGAAGCCCTTTATATCACCCTTTGCATCTCTCACCAGACTCAACTCCAAGTGGACTTTGGCTTTCCTAACCCCATCCCTGCAAGCTCTACCTACTTCCTGGGTCACCTAACCCTTCTTCCACCTCTTGTATCCTCCCTTTTTGTGCTCAAGTTCTGTTGGCCGCTCCTCGCATATCCAAGCGGACTTCCTCCCATCTTTGCCTGATTTCATGCTCACTGGGATAGACAGACAGCTTTTGAGCTTAAGAGGTCTTGAACTTGAGTCCATTTTCTCCACCTGGCTGGAGATAAAGACCTAAAAGAGTTAGAAATCCCATCCAGAGAACAAGATCACCTGGAAGCAGGCCAAAGGCAGGAGTAGCAGCAGAGAACACATGAATTATAAGGACCTTGCGCTATGGTCCCTCTATGGTTGGCACAGATTGCAAAGCACAGTGCAATTTCAGGATGCTCTGAAGCTGCTCTAATATTAGCCATAAAAGCTGTCAGTTGTCCCAGAATACAAAGGTGGATTGCAGCTATCTTTCTTTCTTGTTATCTTACATTCTGGTTCAAAGAGAGCAACTGAGAATTGGGGTCTCAGGAGCCAAAAGTCACACTCCTCGTTCTGACCCGAGGCAAGGGGAGGCTCTCCTCAGACTTTTAAGCTATTCAACAGCTCTTTTCTTAAATTACTGAGTGAGAAATTACTAAGTGAGACTTCACTGCCTGATCCTTGAGAGAAACCCTTGCTATTTCTCACTTTGGTATCTCTGACCTGCCATGCCTTACTCTTTTGTTGCAGCTTACTTCATTAAAGTTAGAAATGTCCAGCTTTGCTTCACTATCTCTCCAAGCTTGATTTGCACCCTTCTAAAAAACCCCACAAAACCTAAATATCTTATCAAAAGTTAAAACATCAAAGATCAATGTTATTCAAGTTTTGAAAACTTAATTCTGTCACATGTTAAGCAACTTCATTATAGGCTAGTGAGCAGTAGAAAGGTTATGAATGGTAAAAGTTTAGACAGGATCTTGCTTTGTTTGCCTGTGAAAAAGCACTTATTGAACTCACCATGTCTCATGTTCCAGGACACCTCCTGCTCACTTATCAGCTGCACTCCAGGTCACACTTGCTAGCGAAGAAAGGAGTGAAGCTGACCACAGCAAAAGCAACACCACCAATGGAGATGCCAACACCCAGCAGGCCTCTGATGGGCACAGGACCCCTGGGACACTGGCTGCCTCACACCTGAGGAGGCATGTCCTGCTCTAGGTTCAGCACACCCACCAAAAAATCTGTAAGCTTCCCTCTATCAATTGACCCAAAACATGGATTTTCGCATATCAGCACCCAGATAATCCAAGAATTCTGATGTCTGTGGCTCTTAGTCAAGCAGTTGGCTAATATTCAGAACTCTGAGTCCATTAGAACAGAGTTCAGTCACTGAAAACAAATTAACATCTGCAAATCGGTTTATTAATGATGAACATGCTCAAAACATCCACCCATCTTTCAAATACAGCAGGAGCAAAGACTTGGCAGTTTCCTACCTCAGAAACCTCAAGTGTCTCTCACATAAGCTCTGTTTGGATGAGCTACTTAAGCTCCTGTCAAGGCAAAAATCTCTTGCTTGCTCTGTCTACCTGCACAGCCAGGAAGCAAAAAAAACCCAACATACTGGGTTTTCTTTATTATTGCAAGCAAGGACACCCCTCAGTGTCTACAGCTTGGATGTACCTGCTATAGGTACCTACCACCTTAACCTGGCATGTCTTTGTCCACGGCTACTCTCATTACTGCTAAAACAGCTTTTTTACTTCACTGGAATCATTAAAAGGTTATTTTTCAGGCTCTTTTGAGGAATTTACCATCTCCAGCTGCCAGCTATTAGTACCATCCAGCTAAACAATAGGCTGTTTATATTACTTCTGTAATGAGGTAAATTAAGCAAAGGCATGTATACAGATATACACATATCTGTATTTATCAACAATGTAGCAAAAGTCTTGTTTGTTAGGCTATTAGATACAGCTAATAGAATTTTTCTTTCCACTATGCAAATGCTTTGAAAAAATTCATAAGGCAGCTTTGAATGAATGTAACCTCCTCACTTAATCCTGCAATAAATCCATCCCATAGAAAAGGACTGCATCCAAACTGAGTGAAAATTAAGTCTTAAGAGCTGAAAGGCAACACAAGACTTGAGTTTTGCGAGAGCAAGATTGACTGTTTAATTTAAGAACAATTTTTTTTTAAAAATCACTACACTGTTGAGCAACTCCATTGGATTCCAGCCCCTGGTGCCCTGCTCTAAGCTTTGTACTAGGGTCTGCACCCCAGTTAGCTTACCTAGTGCTTGTAATTCATGTAACTGCATACCCCGGCAGATCTTAAATTCAACAGACCAAGGGCCTTGGAGGGGGGGTGTCACTGCCACAAGAATCCCACTACACAGGACAGAGACCTAGAGAAATTCTGTCATCAGGAGACTTAAAGCCAGCTGCTCACTTCACTACAGTGCGCCAAGTACTCAGTTCTCCCATATCCTTTTACTATTTGATCCTATGAGGCATAAGGCATGCTGAAGTAAATCCTGCAATATTACACTGATAGCTCTCTCCCTGCACCCACGTTCTGCTTATCACAGTAGAGACAGCTACAGCCTCACTTCCAGGTGAGGTTACCATGGCCTGCTTGCCTGACTCTCCTCATCCTCCCAAGGGCAGAAGTCACAGGCAGCATTGTTCACGTACCGGTAGTTAGAGAGGGTGAAGTTCAGCATCCAGGTACACAGGGGTGGCTCACGTATACAATGCAAGTCATTCAGCAAGGAGAAAAAAAAAAACCAAACATTCTTGCAAAACAAACAGATTAACCAAATGGAAGGGGAGGAAAAAGATAATGCAAAGAACACACACAGTCATCACAAATCAGTTTCCTGTTTTCCCTTTATTACATTTTGGTTTTGCTTTCCATTTCTTAAATGAGTATTTTTACTGGCTGAGTGAATACAGCAGATGTTTCCCAAGATTTTTCTTAAGGATTGACAAGGTGCCAGTAGTGCACAAGTGTGGTACATACAAGAAGGATACTTCTTTAGGAGTGAGTAACAAGGGGAGGGAAGATACCCCAGTTTCCTTCTGACATTACAACAGGCATTTTGATACACCTCAGATTTAAATCCTAAGCAGTTATGCTTCTTTCTACTTTTCTCAGAAGTTTTCTAAACTACAGTAGAAAGCAAGTCATCAATAGCTCACCAATTTATCTACTTGAGAGCCTTATTTTTAATTGACTTTCAATGTCTTCACTTTTAAAAAACATATAGTTTTAAAAAATCCTCAATTTTCAGAAAGTGCCATGCCTCTACTCCAAAACACAGTCCATTCTTAAGCTATACAGAATCAGGCACATAACATCTCCTCAAAACCATGATATCTTAATCAACATTTCTAAAGGGTAAAGAAAAATAGATCCAAAATAAGTGGCTCCTCTCAGAAAACTACATCAACAAGCGTTTTACTGCCAGTCAAAAGAAAACTCCATCCACAAAAGTTACAAATTAATTTTACCTACAACCACAACTCTGTTGTTACCAGGTTTTGTTAAATGGCATTCTCCACCTTTCTGGAGCCACTGCATAGGATGCATCACCAAAAGATCAGTATGGTCTTTCGTGCCAGCATATTTATTCTAATAAAAGCCTCAAAACTAGTGGATGTACCATTTTATAAGAGGACTGTGCAATGATGTTTAACGCTGTAATGTTCATGACCCCTCAGGCCTTGAACACCATTTTTGCCACCCAACACCAACACTTCACTACACAGGAACATCAAATAAACACCAGGAAACTTGCAGGTGCTGGAAAAGTACAGGCACACATAATGTGACACCAAACATGGTAACCTCTCTATCTCCAAGAGGCAAATGCTCCTACAGGTCTACTTTCACTTCAGAATCCAGAACTTAAGCCAGAGACCTTCACGAGGAAGTAAATACCCCAGCTTTGGAGTGTGTGAAGGATCGACTCTTCATTTTAAGATGTACAATGGCAAAATAAAAGGACAAAGTAGGGAAACTTCAGAGCTACTAACCTTTGGTGGTCAAAAGGGTCAGCATACCCAAGAACTTGCCCATTTCCTTAGGAATTTCTCAAATTAGGTACGTGAAATCATGCTTTCAGGTATTCTCATGTCTCCATAGGAGCCACTGGTTCAGCTGGCCCTGAAGAGTGACAAATACTTTAAAGAAAAGGGCCAGCATGTTAATATTAAGTCCATGAATTTCTCTCAACAACAGATGCATTGGTTGTGAGAGAACATGTAAGCAGACATGCCTGCATCTTTGTTGTCAGAAAGCTGTTTGGAAAGAAAAGAATAAGCTAGGTGGAAAGGGGACAGGTAGAGCAAGCTGAGGCTGAACAGAAAGATGCTGCGCAGGCTGATACCCTCCCCTACACTTACCGTGCAGGAGCAATTTTATTTCACACTCAGTCAATTCCTCAGCAGTGACAACACGCAGTCAGAATATTCAAAACAGCAAATACAAGGAATCACGTTATCTTGGGAACAGACAAATAAGTATCTGAACTGCATCCTCTGCTCAAGAGGGAAAAAAAAAAAAACCAAACCCTACAACCAAGCACCAAGCTGAAGTAACCCTGGCAGAGGACATATATTGTAAGCTGTGTACAGACTCCCAAGCCAGTTAAATGTTTGACAGAAGAATACAACTTGGCAGTGTTGCTTAATCTGCGTTTCAAGGGCAGAGCTGAAATCGCAGTTGCACACAGTGCACACACAGATCACTGAAGGGTATTCTTATATGCCTTCTGCTGACGGAGGCCAGCCAATTATCTTTCCTTTCCAAGTGCAAGTGTCTACATCTACCCGTGTTCCCTGGGAAACACAAACAAGAAGAAAGTGGTTAAATAAACAGCTCTGCACCTTTTATTGTCTTAACAGAATATCAATAAGGGCAATCTGGAAAAAGCTTTTTCTTCGGAGCCCTTTTTGCATCAAACCAGCTTAGTAAAGAAATATAACCTTAACCTGCCTGTGTCTCACAGGAGCATATTTGCACAATTATCAGTGCTGATCAGTCCAATGGAAGATAGTTGTCTTTCTTGGAAAAGCATGACCTAGTTCTTAATGTCCTATTTCTATACCTAAAGTCTCTGAATGCTCAGTTCAGCTGTTAGGAAGTAGCAGCAACTCTTGCACAGGCAAAAACAAAGTATGTTGATTCTCTGCAGCCAAGGAAAACAATTCTACCGAGCCATGAAGAAACAGCTCCAGGAGAGGTGTTTCACAAAAAAGGTGGGGTATGGAAACACTGCTAAAAAGTGAAGTTCAGAGGCTCCAGTAACCAGGTATTAATGGCCTGGTTTTCATAGCTGTTGAGCCTGGCCTTCACCCTGAGGGAGATGCTGGGCAATAACCTCCTCTGAGGGAAAAACCAGATCAGGTCCAAAGCAGGTGAAAATTCCAGTCAGACCTACAAGCACCAGCCCTCGTGCCTGGGGAGCAGTGGCTACATGTCCTGTTGCCGCAGCAGTACGGAAGAGTGATACCACATGAGCATTTGGAGCACGGGTGACACCTGCAACAACTTTGCAGTATTTAATTAACAGGGTGAGTGGAGTTTTTCTTCCCCTTTGAAAAAGGGTGAGATGGAAATCATTAAGACCGATGATCTGAATTCACCCAGAAAAGCTTACAGTGAAGGCAAAGTTGGGAAAGAGGAAACTTAGGGCACGTATGATAAAAACATATACAGCTGTGTATACTGAATATAAAAAGCCACAATGATTCCCAGCTTCCAAATAAAGAACTTTGGAGCAGGTAGGGGTACAGCATCAAGAGAAACTTGGATGGTAGGAGTATCGAGACCAAGGTGTTTCTTGAAGTAACATGCTATAGAACTCCTTGCCACAGAACACTGTGGATACATTTCCATAGGTCAGAAATGAGTAGATATTGTTATGGAAAAGTCTGCTGAGGGCTACTAATATAGATAACCACTTTTGGTTCAGGATGCCCCAGTGTCACAAATTGCTGTGTCTGGGAGAGCGTTCTGAGAAAATACTGCCAAATGCCAGACCTGGTCCCACACTCTGCTAGACATTACTGACCATTATCAGAGATGGGATACTAAACTAATGGACTTCTCTGATCTGATGAGATCATTCCTGTGAGAATGCAGGCTGTCTGGGGGCACAGGTCCAGACTATCTACAGAACAGTGTTACAGTACAGTAAAACAGGCACACACTCATTACCCCAGCACTGTCTGACAGAGCATCCAGGACTGAGGAACATTTGTTACTAAAAGAACAAACAACGTTTTCAAGGAGATTCATATTCAACTAGTAACATGGGGGGCTGAATTATCCGTTTTAAAACATTGCATCCATTTTAATTATTAGCACTCCTCTTAGTAGTATGAGGACACAGGGATAAAGAAAAGCCGTAGGAAGGACAAATAGGGAAGCAATGCCTTGCTTGTTAACCTCTTCATATCCACAATCTAGCCAGTAAATCCGAGAAGAAGCATAACCTGATTGCAGGAAGAGACGCCAGACGTACTAACATTTAGGTCAAAACAAAATTACTGACACCAGTGGTAAAAGAAATGTGGAAAAAAAAAAAATCCAATAGCTTTTGGATCATTTATCCAAACTCAAAAAACTATTATGGAATATCTTTAAAAATTTCTTCTTGCATCTCAAGACATCAAATCCATTAACTCATTTTGGAAACACCGCCTACTACATGTTGGACAAGTATCTTATTATTCCAAGAGTGTCAAGTCCAAAATGATAAAAAACATAGTTGCTGTTACGATGATCCATTCTGGTTGTTTCTCACATTTTTCTCTTTCATCTTAAGTGATGATACAGATGAGACAGGCTACTGTTGTAAATCACACAGCTACAGAATACATTCCACTCCCTCCAGGTCTTTTAACCTTTTCCATTCAAGGTCTAATGAAAACAAAAAATTAAGTTCCCATGGTTAGCTCAGAATACAGTCAGCTTGGGAAGAAACAAGATACAGTCATCAAATGTGAATATGCAAAGCCGGGCACTAAAACCCACATACACCACTTGAATATGAGTTACAGTATGTGACTAGACAAATGAAGTCCCTCTTTACTCAATTGTCCTTAGAAAGCAACTTCTGCTGTTAATCAGAGGATAAGTCTGAAATGTTGATTATTTGCTGCCACCTCATTAACATACCTCACCTGTTTTCCTTGTCAACTGTTTTGTTTTTTTCCCTAGCGAAGTGGGATTCTATTCTTTAATAACGATGAAAATCTTGATCACTTGCTACAAATTCTGTCTCTCAAGTGCAGGCAACTGGCAGGCAAGAAATGCAGCTCAGCTACTCAGGAGAGCATAAATCAGCTTTGCTGGATAGCGTGAAGTCAGAGGAAATGTGGGTTTAATACATTTACAATATGATTATTTGATGCTGTTGCCTGCAATAGAACAATGGACTTAATTATCCAGGTCTTTTCCAGTCCCATGTCATTATGCCCAGAAGTTAACATGTGGATGACCAGATTCACTGTGAAACCACCTTATCCTAGACCATATATCAGGTTGATTCTTACATTAGCTTCAGCGTTCTTCATCTCTGCTTCCTTAGCAAACATTATTAATCTGCTTTCATAGGGTAACTATACTTACAGTACTTGCCTTGCCTTTGCAAACACGAGTAGCTCATGCAAAGCCCGGATGGTGCATGCTGTGCTACTCCCAGAATTTTCAGAATAACTTATCTGATAAAAAAATAAGGATAAAACTGTCAAAGTTTTAATTTCTCACCCTTCAGCATATGCAAATACTGCACTTTAAGGAAAGCAAGTTCTCATGAGCTGATGTACCTGATGCTGCTACCATTATAGCAGAGTTTTAAAAAAATTTAGCTTTGAGATTATTGTAAATATACATATGTATGTATTTATGTGCACATACAACAGTCAAAACATTTGCAAAAAACGAAAGTTTTCCTTAAACCAGATTATCACCATCCAAAGAGGATACAAGGGAATACATAAAAGAAAAATAGAAAGGATAGCACAGATCTGTTGCTTAAGTCGCTGAAAAAAAAAAATCAAATCAGTGAGTAGATGACTGGACAGACTTGGACCACAGAACGCAGTTGTCTCTGCTGCTTCCTCTCCACCAAAGCAGACAGCCTAAACGCCCCACCTTCTATCTCCTCTCAGTCTGGCACAGGGTTTTGCGAGAAGAGCACATGGACCAAAGGTCTATCCAGCCCAGTGTCTTCTGCCTACCTGTAGAAAATGTAGAGCTTTGGGAACTCAAGTAGCAAGTAGGGATACTCCTGCAGTACAACCCTCCCGCTCTGTCCACCAACCTTCAAGCCCAGGGGCATACTGGGCGGACCAGAATTTTGCATTTAAAAATCCCTGAACAGACTTTCCTTCTTGAACTGATCCAATGGTTTTTGTGACCATGTTAATTGTGGCATTTCCTGGAGCACTTTAAGTTAGTGTGCTGCGTGAAGATGCATCTCGTACTTGGATTGATCTGGCACCAGTGAGTTGCATTTGTTGCCCTGGTTGAGAGAAACTGAGCGATCAGTCCTCATTCACCATTTCTGTGCCTCTTCCACAAGCTCCTGTTAGACCCCCCCAGTCACTGCAAAGGTCTGGTTTGCTGATAATGCCCAACTACCACCTTCTATCTCCAGGGCAGCAACAGCCCGAGTGCCTGTGCTTGCCAGAAGCAGCACTTGAGCAGCAAGTACGAAGGCTGTGCTGGCAACAGCAGGAAGGAAACCATCCATGGAGGGCTCCTAGCACTGAACTGGCCATGCACACACAAAATGCATGCATAGTACTGCATCCTCATTGGCATACGTGGTCTAAGATCAAGGCCCTTTAACTCAGCCAGACCTACAGCAGCATGAAGATTTGATTTATATTTTCAGTATTTTTTTGAATCAATAATTTTGAATAGGGTATGATTGACCCTTTGATCTTTTTTCTTTTACATAATAAAACCATCTTTTCAGGGGGCTACAGTACCTGTCTATAAGGAACAAGAAAAATAGGCAGACTAAATTCTTTCTGTAACTTTTCGTTTCGCTTGTAGTCAAACTACACGCACCCCTTGGTGAAATACAAGGTCACTGTCAGTAATGTCTATGTCAGTCATTTTCAGGGAAAAGTCAACAGTTCCCAGGACACTAGTACTCTTCAAGCCCCCTCACTCCTCGTGGACAAAGAACAGAATGAGACGAGGTTAAAAAAGCACTAACAGATATTGCTCAGAAACAAACACTATTTCTATGCTTTCAGAGAGGGTATTTCAATACTTTGGACATCCATCAACATCTTTCCTGGAGATAAATGTCTTACCTTGGCTGTTTGTAGCAAAAAAATGAAGAGGAGCTGGTTTTCTTCTCCCTGCACTTACGTACCCTTCGCCTATGCAGAACACCAGCAGAAATCTCTATAACTGTATATCAGCCTCACAGCTCATTTTCAGCTTACAGAGGAGAACGAGGTGACAAAAGCGAATAAAACCACATACTACTATAGCCAGTTTTAACGGAAAGTATCCTTCGGTGTAGCAGCATGAAGAGATGGTATATATTTAGCTCGAGTAATAGCAGTGGTGTGTGTGTCCCTTCCCATAATTAACTTAATTTCTCCCCTTTACCTTCTCAGATCACTTAAGTCACTTTGGATTTATCTTTAAAAGCCTTGTGGATGTGAGCAAACAAGATGGGCTCAATCATCTTTGAACATCTGAATCAGGCAGCTAAGCAGTTTTAGCCCCAGGTAGTTCTAACTAGAGAGGAAGACTATGCTGAACTGATGTCACTGCATCACAATTTCCCTTCAGAAGGCATTCATCACTCTTTTCCCCTTACTTAACAGAAGGCGTGTCATCTGGAATGCTGCTGAATTGTGTCTGGCAGAAAATAAAGAGAAGGAAAAGCTCACATTTTGCATTTGTGCAAGTGCTTCTGCCAGTCTTTGGATGGCTGCCAGCCTATCAAGTGCAAGTTTGCAGAGGGTTACGATGCTCTGCCTGGGCATTTGATGGAAACTGTAGAACTTCAGAACACAGGCTTTTAGGTGTGAATGGTGTGTGCTGAATTGGAATGCAGAGTTGCACTGACACGTGGAGCAGAAAAAATACAATCTCTCAGAATTTGTTCCTTCTTTCCCTCCCCTCCTGAACAGGGAGCTTCTTATGCCATTAATATTCTGTTCTTTGAAAAATTACATGTGTAAGAAAGATGAATGTTATATATTCACTTTTCTGTAATGGTTACTCTCTTGCTTTGGGGATGAAAATCCAGTCTGGAAGGAAGTTCTCATTCCTTAAATTTTGTGGTAGAATTAATAGGCAACATTTACATCTGTGAGGTTTTTAGAAATTCCTCATACGTTGTAGGTGTAGTTCAAATGATAATGTTCCCCCTCTCCCCCTTCAGACGTTATAAATAGAAAATAATTCTCTCTTCTGCTATTTCTAGCATAAAGGCTTTCAGAGCTGATGGAAAGATGGAAGGAACTGCAAATGAGCCATGGACAAAACATACTGCAGCTAGCAACTGCCTTGGGAGAATAATACAAGACTTTCCACTTCAGAGTCCCTCAGGTTTGAACCTGCCCTATGTATGGGATATACTTCAGTGAAACAGAGCAGTTGCAAACACATTTCAACTCAGAAGATGGTAGGAAAGAAAACAGTTGATCTACACAGAAATAACAGCTATAAAGCCTGCAGAGTTGGACAGAATCAATGTCAGGGTTTAAACGTTTATTACAAAGAATTCAAAGTTAACATTTTGGCATTGAAATAAGTATTAATCTTTGCAAGACAAAGCATCTTCCACAGTAAAGGATTATAGGTGTATACTTGAGGGAAGACTAGGTTTAAGGGGTGAATTGGTAGGGTCATGTAACAGGAGGGCAAAGTGATCAGGTAAGAATTCATAAAGAAATATGAAATCCTAGGAACCCTGTCTGATTTAGATTCAGAAGCAAAGCAAAAATATCACAGTACAAAATGTAAGTAAACATATACACACAGAGCGCTACATTTCTGAAGGGGTAATGAATCAAAGATGGTCCCAAAACAGGTACTAGAGTCTTAACACACAACTCAGTGGATCATAGGGATAGTGCATGTGTTGGAAGAAGCATCATACATGTAGCACAGCAACTGCAACTAGAGAGGACAATCTTGGGCTGAAGATTCACGTGTTTCAAAGAGAAGAAAAATTGGGTCTGGAATATATATGGTACACTGCCAAATATCAAGAGAAGCAAGAGGAGCATAAGCCACCGCTGCTCAGCCACGTAGTCCAACCTCTAACTGGAATTAGAGGCTTCCTTAATTCACACGTACTACTTAATAAAGTCATGGTAAAGGTTTTATAAAACAAGGAGTACCTATACAGCACAACAGCGTAGTCCCTCAGCTGCCTGGGAACCTGGAAATAAGCCATTGTGTCCTTTGAAGTTCCTGGAGGTTTTTTCTTCTTGCACTAGGAGCCCAGAAGTGTAAAATTATTGAGAATTAAGTTTCTTAGTGATTAAAATTGATTAGCTAGAGATCAAGACAGTTTTTATGTCATATCTAATTATGTACAGTAATTAAAAAGAAAAACAGCAGTAGTTATCTCCCAGTACGACAGATATGCTGAACAACTTTAGTGTGGGATGCTAAGTTTATTTTTCAGCAGTACAATAGGTCATGGTCATCAGTATCTACTTAAGTCACCAAATGACATTTGACACCACTGACTTAGATCTCAGTGTCAGATAAATCTGAACTGGAGTCTAGCAGAGTAGATGGAGACATGAATGTCGATCAGAGCATGATTTCAGCTGTCAAATATGTACCCCTAACTACACTTGGGTAGCATTCAGCAATTCAATACATATGTCAGTAAGTGTGTCAGTGATAGTACACATCCTGGAAGAGCCACCATACACATATTAAAGCAACTGTAAGCAGAGAGGACCAGTACCATTTTGGGGTTGAAGATTCCAGAGTTTCACATTGAAAGAGCTAGAGGAGGTTAAGTATTTCAAACCCACATAAACCAGAGAAAAATAGTTGTTTAAGACCATACAAGACCTGTGAGAAATAGGATGAGGCTAAGCAATTGCAAAATGCGCAGATAACTCAAGTGCAGTTAAAGACTACTCTCAAGTGATTAGTCTGGAAGGCAATACCTCTGAGAAAGAATTAAAATTATATTCTAGAGGTGATGAACAACGTATCTTGCTGCACAGTAGAGCTGTTTCCATATCAGCACCTAGATGTGAACCAAAAATCTTTTGATATTTAGACACCTAGCAATTTTGTAAATACCACTAATGTAAAAGGCCAGAGATGTCCTTTCATTCAAACATTACATGCTGCTGGAGAATAGAACCAAACAGGAGTTCCTCCATCAAAAAAAACCCGTTTTGAAAATACATGTTCATTGAAATGTCACTAGTGTAAATAAAATCTCCATATATATTTGGGAGATATACACAAATATCTCAACAGTTCAAAATTTGACAGAGTGATTTCTCACTAGATGATATTTCAGTTTATTTATTAATAGAATTCGAATCAAAACAGATTGTTCTCACCCAAATTTGGTGTTTATGTGTAATTCCCTTGAAGATCAACATCTTCCTCTGACTCAGGACAAGAAAAGTCCCAAATATCCAAAGTTAACATGGGGAAATCCGAGCAATTCTTTACAGTCGAAAGGAAGATTGTATTTCCACTGAAATATATTTATTTTGATTTTCCAAGTGACAAAAGTTTGCCTTGTTGGCATTTTTGGCTTCAAGGGGAATTTACAGCCTGAAGCCATGGACAGAACTGTCCCACCAGAAGAGTCAGAAGCAAACTCAACTAGTAAAGAGACCAAAATCTCACTTGTAGAATCTTAATGACATTAGAAGTTTCTCAGAGTCTGAGCAGTTGTATTGCAGCAGAATTTTACACCTTCTCTCACCAGCATCCCTGGAGCTTGCCTGGATTTACACATTTCTGATCTACTGGTAGTTTTGTGGCTCTTTTGGTACAGCTCAAGTGCAGGAGACCATTATACAACATTGCAAGGGAGAATGAAAAGGCCCTGAGGCTTCTGGCTATTAACGAACTTCTCTGAACAATATGTTTCAGACACCAACACAACCACCCCCGATATGTAACTGAGGAGAAAAGAAGACATCATAGAATAGTTTAGGTTAGAAGGGACCTCAGGACCTGTGGATGTATTCCATCAGGTCCCATGGACTTGTGCACCTTCAGGTTCCTCAGGTGTTCCCGAACCTGATCCTTGCTGACCATGGGTGGTTCTCCATTCTCCCACTCCCTGCCCTTGCCTTCCATGACTCAGGGGGTATGGCTTGCGCCCTTGACAGTGAAGACCAAGGGGGGTGGGTGGAAATCATTGAGTACCTTGGCTTTCTCCATATCCTGGGAAACCAGCTCTCGTGTTTCCTTCCACAGAGGGCCCACATTTTCCCCGATCTTCTTTTTATCCCCTGTGTACCTATAGAAGCCCTTCTTGTTGCCCTTGATGTCCCTGGCTGGGTGGAATTCTGTCAGGGCTTTGGCTTTCCTAACCTGATCCCTGACTTCTCAGACAATTTCTGTGTAATCCTCCCAGGCTAGCTGTCCCTCCTTCCACCCACAGTAGGCTTCCTTTTTGTGTCTCATTTTTCTATCATGCTTTCCACTTAGATGAGTGCTGGGGTAGAGCCAGAGTTTTATAAGCAGTGAGTGGAAAAAACATAAGAACTGCCGATTCTATTCTGGGCTCCTGACACCCTCTAACGACCTTCCCTCATTTACTAATCATTATGACAATTCCCTCAAATTTTGTACCAACTGGCAAGCAATTGCCCAAATCTACAATCAGTTTGTAGATCAAGCCTTTGGTTGTAGAGGAGGAGAAGTGTAACTCTAGTCAGAAAACCAAAGTGGCCTAAAAGAGAGGCATATTCTCATTCTACAGAACTTATCCTTGTACATGCTTAAGTCTCAATGAACTTCTGACAAAACTGAAGTCCCATTTTTTTTTTCTTGCAGAGCCACAACCTCTGTCAAAGAATAAAAAGGATGCTGTCCAGCATCTAGCATTACCAAGACTACCAGATATGACAAGTAGTAACTGGAAAATCATTTTCACCGGCGATTTACGCTTTGATTTTTAGAACGAGGTGATATTAGCAGGGTGTCAGGAAGGAAAAAAGGCATCATGTGAGCTAGGAACATAATCCAAGAGCTGAAGAGAATGACCTGTTGGAGTGCTTTTGTTATTCATTCCTGCAGTTACTTTTTCCTCATTAAAAAAAATTAAACTTCTAACTAGTCAGCTTGCTTTCAGCAGCTTGTTTCCCAGAAAAGCTGTCTAAAAGGAGAGAAAATAAAATGAGAAAGTGCAGGCAGTGGAACCTTTTCCTTACCCTTGTTGCCCATAAAATACCAGAGTAACAGTACCTTAGATTCATTCCTTAAAAAGCAAATATTTCCATAAGTGCTCTTGAAGGAAGATCCTGGTCTTCATATCCACCACAATATACCATAAAAATGTATTCTCTGTGTGCTGCCTCAACATCAGTTGCTTAGAGCCTCAGGTGCTTAAGAAAAAACTTGCCCTTTACATCGCTGGCAGAGTTTTTGCAAATCTATGTGTTAGAGAACAAAGCTGGAGAAGAGCAGAAGTATATACACATGAAAGGAGAAAATCCAATTTCCTCATTAAAACCAGTATTAGGCAGAAATTACCACTTTAAAAAGTTCTATCACCATAGGGAAGCCTCAGCATGCTTTCTGTCTAGTAGAAATAAATTCACACTTTGAACAGATTCTAATGACTTTTTTCTTTTTTCCTTAAACTCATCACCATACTGGCTACTTTCTTTTCTGGTGTTCATCCACCACTACATGTGCAGATGAGCTCAACAGCTCTGTGTATAGCTAGGATACAGTAAGTTAAACACCTCTTGTTGTATAGAGAGGTTTTGTAGCACTTCTCCATGGATTTTCAAAAGTGCTTCGTAACTTTTTTTTTTTTTAAAACATGTAGGGAAAGACAGACATAAAGAATTAAAAGCCTAGGCATGGAGTCAAAATGGAATTGAAAACCTGTATATTCATTTGTCACTTAATTCTTAGATGCGGCGCTCACACTACCTTGTTTTTGCTGAAATGAAATACTTTGTGGCAAAATACAGAATTATATTTGGTCTGTGTTTACTCTTATACAGACAAATTGAAAATCTGAATAAAAAAAGTCATACTTAAGTTGGATGCAGAAGGGTTTTCTCCTTAAAAATACAGTTTTAATAATCCAAGAGTAAAGAGTTCACCACCAAAAAAGCTGTTCTTACTAAAAGTGATGATAACATACATTAACAAACTAGTGAAACTTCATTTAGCATATGATAATTATCTATGCCTTTCCTCTAAGCATCAAATAAATTGCTCCTCAAAATGTATTTTCTTAACTCTCCCAATCAACCTGTCCCATTCCATGACCTTCAGGAGAATTCTCCATGAAGACAAAGACATGTAAAACCCATCCTAGCTGAGAAGTTGCTTTTAGCCACAACTGGGAAGACAGGACACTAACACCTGTCGTTGTGACCTTGGACTGACTGGGTAATCGAATCCTCTCTGGCTGAGGAGGAAAGCCACAGAGGCTAAAATGTCCTTTTTATGCCTATCTTTGGACCCTCAGCAAAGCCTCTGCTTCACTTTGTGGACTGAACCCCTTCTCAGCAGTACAGTCCACGCAGCAGAACCTGTAGCTTAAAGCCATTTTAGCAGGTGTTGTTTCAAGGGCACGATGTCAGATGCTTATTCCTTAAACTAACCCACCTTGAGAGTTGTCCCACACCTCAACAGCATGGGTTCCAACCTTCTAGCTCAGTGACAGAGTTGCTTCCTGTCAAGTCTGCTGTGAGGGTTTGTCAAGCTTGCGGAGTGCCGCACAGGAGATGCGCACTCCTGCTTTGCCCGCTCATTGCGTGCTTTCCAGATTGCTTTAACAGACAGCACACAACAAGGAGGGAGTATGAGCTGCCGGTTACCTCCAGGGAGTTGATGTCAGGACCGTGGGATTTTACCTTCAACTTTGTCTTCCCCTCTCCAGTTTAGATTTAGGACTAGAGCAAGACATTATTTCTCCCCCTGAAATCATTGGGAAGCCAAATCAGAGGATGCTTTATTCTGCATTCCTGAGTAGCATTTTACCCATTTGACAGACGATTTGCTTCCAAAAGGTGTGATAGATAACTAGCCAGCTGCAACTCAGATAAGCCTCAGAGACATAGTTTAGCAGCTATATTGTCTGTCCAGGAACATAAGAAGGCATGATCAGCCTGGGTCCTACGAAATATTAGGGACCTGTCATTTGCTGTCCCCCTCTGGGCCAGCACAACTCTTCTTCTACACAAGTCTGAGAATGCCAAACTCCAGACAACACCCCCCCATCGCCCTTCACTGTTCCTCATATTACTGGTTAATGACAAAAGTGACATAGCATAAAGACATAATTTTGTCTTTAAAACTATTCCTCTTCATCACCAAAAATAAGAAAGTTCACACGCAGACTTTGACATACTTTCTTTTATGCTTTGAGACAATACTGCCAAAGGTTAGGTTATCTCCAGCTTATTTTCTCTGTGAAATGTGGACTGGATAACAACTAAACGAAACACTTGTTGCACTACACCCACAAGCAAAGACGACTTACACAGATTTTTTTTGTACAGCTACTCCAAGTAAGATAAGTTTGTTTATTCTTTGTAAAGAAAGCACAAATACACACCAGAAACCAGATATTTTCACGCTTTCACTGGTTCTATATGGCACATGTTTCACTGAGAACCCAGTGACTTCCACATGGCCCTGTTGTACTATGGGCATTGCTGGTGAGGTCTTCCATAATGGAAGAAGGACAGTTCAGCTATTTTAACTCAGTAACTCTACAGGCAGACATTAGATCAAAACTGTGGGAGAAATTGCCAGATATTTTGTTTACAAAGTTACTTAATCCTTTTATACAGTATCTCAAGAGTTAAGGTGCGATTCCTGTTCAAGTCCAGCCCATCACACTTTTCTGGGTTTCAAGACATTACTCATATTTGCTCATACTTCGTTTCAGTGACTACTTTCTAAGAACATACAAATCTGGAGGAAATATTTCTCCAACCTCAGCAGTAAGTGTAGTTACCATTCTGATGTAAGCTGAAACACAGAAATTCAGGGTTCCTTGTTATTTCAGTTGCAAAGAAAAGAAACTGGAAGCCAGCACGCAGTCCCCTTTTGTGAATAACCCCCGTTTGAAACACTAGATCACCCGAACAGGGGGCTGGTTGTTGGGCTCTTGCTTACAGCTCCCAGCTCCTTTCAGCCACCTCCTGGCCTCTGCAGCGCTAGGCTGCCAGTGCTCATTCAGCCACATTCTTGGCTGGCATCTCCTTCCTGGGTCTGTTTCTATGGCGTTTCCTCATCTCCCTCCCACCTGCACCTCTGCTCACAACAGCATTAAATGAAAACCTTTGTTTTGGGTTGTGACAGACTTGGGCTATTGAACGGAGCTGCCACTTTTTTTCTATAGTGTATGGAAGATAAACACGACACTCACCAGATATAAGCAAGTTAAGTTTCACCTATGATAACAGCACGAAAGCTTACACTTAGTCACACACAAATCAATCTAAAGAAAAACCCCTTCCACCACATCCTGCCTTTGATTTCCATGTTGTTTCTGAATTGTATCTGTGTATTACTGTGTTGATAACAGATGAATCCTTGCCACTCAGATTTTCACCGTAATTAAGACCCCTAATGAAAACTCAGTGAATACACCACCCTGATCAAAAACCACTTAGATGCTCTAGTAATAAACACAACATAAGAAATTAACCTGTGATGTGGCCAGAAAAGAAACAGCTTCAGAACATTACTGAGTGAATGAATACACATCATCTAAATTTAATATGGTGTAAGCCCACTTGCTGGCTAACTTCAACTATTAGAAATTAAGACCTCTCGTAGTAGTATATCACAAAGAAAAATGCAGTTCTCTCAGTGAGGACTATAACACAAATTGGGGCTTATTTGGCCTGTGTCACTAAAATGCAATAGTTAATATTGGACATGGTAATAGAAGACATTTGGCCAGACTGATTAGAAGGTTCCTCCTCAGCTGTCAGTGTTCAGCATTGTCACAGGCAATAAAAGGTTCATCCTCTCCATCGCTGTCCACTGCTTGCAGAGGAGCTGTGTTTCACACCACACTTAAACAGACAGCAATGAACACTCCTTCCAGGCTCAGTGTTACAGTCTGATTACAGGTTAAATGAAAACCCAAACAGTAACCTCAATATTCCCCAGCATCTGCCAACTGCAGACCATTCAGAATAGAAACTCCTCTGCTGTCCTCACGAGAGCATTAGTCCACTGCATGGGTTAGTTTGTTTAATCTCTTTTTATTCTCCGACTAGTTTTGAGGTGGAAGAATAGGCTCTGGAATGACTCCCCTAGGGACAATGGCTGACCCTCACAATCTGACAACCATCTGCCGAAATTAAGTTTAGGGAAAATATGCCCATACACTCCCGGCCACCAAAACAATCACACTGAATATAAGCAATTCAAACCAAACTGAAATATTGGCCAAGGAGCCATCGCATCACCTTGGTTTATAGCAAGGACTTGGCTATACAACAACACAGCTGCAATAAAATTCTGATTCCTAATGTGGGAAACATAAAACAAAGAAATATTATTCCCAATTTTTTTTTTTAATATATGAAACACCAGGCTGTTTCTCTTTTCATTTCATTTAAAATGGATGTCATTATATGCAGTCAAGTCCTGACCACTATAACTGGACCCAAAGGAATTGAGGAGGATCACTGAGTGGAGTAGCAGGACAGAAGGTCATCAAACCAGCACCACATTACTCTCCTTTGACATCCGATGGAGTCATGACAGCAGTCTGGATGTGAGATAACATGAATATTCATCTGTATGACTTTAAAATTACATTGTGACTTTGGAACGACACTTCTCGTGCCCTTGTTGTACCTTGGCAACAGCGCAAGGAAGATGCAATATCAAAACACTGACCTTGAGATGAGTGTCATCTGCTTTTCTTCCTTTTTTTATTATTATACCTTGTTTTGTATCCAACACTGAAGTTGGAAGAAACCTTAAGCAACTGACTTAGAGAGTGAAGGAGCATAGTACCAAATTTGTGAAAAAAAAAAAAAAAAGAATCAATAGAATGCTGCTAAGTTCAGTCCTTTTGGATGGAATCATGGAATGGTTTGGGCGGGAAGGAACCTTAAAGGCCATTTGGCTATAGAATCATAGAATCGTTTGGGTGGGTGTCCTAGTTCCAGGCACCAGTTTTATAGGAGAGAACACTACCCGTACTCCCAATCCTGCAACCATTCGCCCCTGTGCCCTGCAGTATCTGTTGATGACTTTTGGATCCCTCTCCTTGAGCTCATCACTGCCCACCTGCATGACCAACAGAGGGTAATAGTCAGAGGGCTTTACCAGGCCAGGAAGTCTCCTGGTGATATCCCTAACCCAGGACTCAGGGAGGGAGCAGACCTCTCTGTGGGACAGGTCTGGACGGCATATTGGGCCCTCTGTTCCCCTCAGAGGTGAATCACCTACAACAATGACCCTCCTCCTTTTTTTAACAGAGGCCATCATGATGTGTGGGGCTGACGGGGTTGTCCTATGCAGCTCCCTAGAAGGGCCTTCCTCTGAAATTGCCTGGCCCTCAAGTTCCAGAGCCCCACATCTATTCTGCAAGGGCAGCAGGGAAGGGGAGGGAGAGCAGGAGGGGGATGCGCCTACCTTGTCGAGCAGGAAACCATTTCCATTCCGCTTCTTCTCTCAAGTTCACTCCCTCTGCCTGTTGGCAAGAGGATACGGGATCAGCTGCGAGCTGTGTGCCTTCCTTCTGCTGCCTTTTCCTTTGGGGTGGGAGTTTGGTGGATCCAGAACGAACTCCCTCCTGCTGCTGCCTTTTCCTT
>NW_010249529.1:0-1739 GCF_000690775.1 Eurypyga helias
CACCCACCCACCTCCACACAGCAAAATACACTCACCCCCCGGTCCTGCCCCCACAGCACCCCTTGCCATGGGCTGATGGGGACCATGCAGCTGCCCAGCTCCTTCCTCATTGCTGCCTCCTTCCTTGCCATGCAACAAGAAATTTTTCCTTATTTAAAGGCTGCAGGTCCTGCTTCTCCCTGCTCCCCAAATTACCCCCCAAGCTGGAGCGTGGCCTTCCAGCTGCTCAGATCTCAAGTGTTGGAGTGATGGCGTGCAAATAGGGGAGTTAGCAGCCAAAGGACTGGGCGCACACAGCTGGTTATTAATTATTATGGCTTGGTACCGTTCATTAAGAGCTGGAATTTATTTATCCGGCAGGGGTGGAAGGCCACGCGACATTAGGGTTCAATTTTGTTCCATGAGATGGCAGAGGAGCCCATGAATTAGGAATGACTCTGTGCATTGGGCAGGAAAGAGATGTACGTATCAAGCTAACGACATGAGAGAGAAGCAAAATTGAGATACATGGCGCATGCCCGCTCCGCTCCAGAGGAGTAAATGGACGTACATATTATTATTGCAATATAATTTGAGCAAAGTATTTTCCTAGGATCTAGAGCGTTTGCTATAGTTAATTGAGATCCCGAAGTTCAGTGCCTTTCATTATAGCAAAGCTCTGGAGCGGAATACTCTCAGCTAATGATCAGAGCAAGATGGAAAGGGCATTTACTGGAGCTGCATAATGCGACTGGGAGGTGGGAGAGTGTCAACAAACACGCTCTGACTCCCACGCCAGGGCTGCTCCCGGCACGGCACTGTAAATCTGGAGTGAGCGGGAAAAACCTTCCCGGGGTGCAAAAGAAAGCCGGAGCTTGGCTCGGTGGAGTCAAGGGCTTGCGGGGAGAAGCTTTGCACGCTGAGTGTCTGAACTCACAGAGCGGGTGAACACCTCAGCCTTGCAAACGGGGTTTTGCTCTCCAGGTCCGTGTTTCTCCGTAAGGATGTTGTCTCCCCGTAAGCCCACCTTCCTGGGAAGGAGCGGGACTGTCCCTTCCGGCAGCCTCAGTGCAGCCTCAGGGTACTGCAGCACCTTCCCTGCTTTCTCCCAGGCTGCCCTTTCCAGCTCATAGCCCCCCCATCTTCCGAGCAACAGCTTCTCTCTGCCTCTCTCCATCCCAAACTAATCTAAGCTAACGACGGGAGCAGTTACCCTAATAACCTCCACACTGCTGTAGAAATAATTACTGCAAGTCCAGGAGCAAGTGTCAAAAAAGTTATAATGGAGCTCAGTATTGGGCTGAACTGGGGGGGTGGGAGCCCCGTGAGATCCGGCTCAGCCCCTGCCACCATCCCCTGCCCAAACCCCCTCCAGGGATGAGCTGGATGTCTGATACAACTTCGCACCAAGGAGGAAAACCCACTGTGGACCCTGCTGGGGGGACAGCCAGGTCCTACAACTGGCAGGAGGCCCCAAGTCCTGGCTCTCGGGTCGTTCTCACGCACCTTGCATGGGTTTTATGCCGATTCCCACATTTATGCCCATGCAACCACCACGGCATGAACCAACCCCGCACCCAGGGGACCAGCAAAGCACAAACCAGAGGCTCGGCTTGCACCGCTGGAGCGACATTCCCTGCCATGATCCCTCCACCCCTCACCTCTTCCAAACAAAAAGAGGATATTTTATCACTGATCAGGCTGCAAAGCTACCAAACACTTGGGGGAGGGGGGGGGATTCTTCCCCACCCTCCAAAAAA
>NW_010249529.1:1749-2100 GCF_000690775.1 Eurypyga helias
GAAACGTGAGCCCTCAATCATTTTGATGCGCGCACCTCGGCGGCTGTCATCCGTCCCACTCCACCTGTGCGCAGCAGGCTTCGCTTTTCATTAGAAATAAAAATAACCCTTGTCAGAAGGTGGGTTGTTGTGGTTTTTTTTTCTTCCCGTGGTTGAACGCGGAGACGGCAGATGAGTGTCGGCTGAGCCGGGGCCCCCTGGCAAGGCTGGAAGCTGGAGAATTTCTCTGGAGTTTTTCTAGGTTTAGCGAGGCGGAAAATAGACAAGGAGAACACAAAAGCAAAGGCCGTCACTCAGGCTAACGTTATGGCAAATTAATCCTGCCAAAACGTGGCAGTGAGGGAAGGGCTG
>NW_010249530.1:0-29556 GCF_000690775.1 Eurypyga helias
TGTGATTCTATGATTCTATAATTATAGAAAAAGAAATGAAGAAATACAAATTAATGAATGTATGTTAATGATCTGTTATACTTAGCTGCTTGCTCTTGTTCTAAATTTTAACTCTGGGAAGAGATCTCATTTTCTCTGGTCCTCATACCGTTATTTCAAAAATCCCTTCTGAGCTTCCTTCTGGGCGGGCTCCCCACATCGCTTGGTCTCACCAAGGTCTGAAGCACAGCCATGTGTAGGATGCAGCATGTCAGCAAAAATAAGACGCTCCTATCCTTTTAGTCAGGCATTAAGCCTGAAGCAATGCTTTGCCCTGCTTGCATGCTTGATCCATCTCTGTGCCAAGCTGTGATGGCAGGGCTAAACACCACACTGATTTTCTTTCTTTCTTGTGAATGACCTAAATTAAAAAGCAAGATCTGTTTTCTTCTTTTTACATAGGTTCAGGACCCGTGTCTGTAGCGTGTGTGACACTCCTGATGTGAACACCTGAGTCATGTCCAAAAATCAGTGTTCTTGCGAGCATATTTATGGGCTTAGGTGTAATGCTAGGAGAGTATTTTTTTTCATGGAGATTCGGACTGGAACTGGCAGTGTAGATCTGGAAAGCTTCATGCTGTATTATCTAACACTGCACAAAGTTATTTTATAAAATAACTCCATAATGTTCCGTGTTAAGATGTTAAGGGGCCTTTTACGAGCCTTGACGAAAAACAAGTAACTCAGACAACTTAGTCTGACTTTGGAAAAGTCTCTTTCTGTCATGTCCAGGAGACTTAAGGGAGCTGCCAAAAGTCCGTAAACCAGGGCGGTCTGCCTTAGCGTGGGACAGTGAGGGGTTCAGATGTAACGTGGCAGAGACTGTGCATCTTAACACAGAGGCAGAAGAGGAATTACCCAGGAGAGTGCAGGAGTTTTCCTAGACTTCAGGAAGATTTTCAGTCTTTCCAGTAGCAGTTTTTCAGGTCATGAAATTATTTTCTCTCTGCAGGAGCAAATGCCCATTCTCTTTGTTAAAAACCAACAGAAGTGCAACGTGGAAGGGAGACTATGCATGAGCTATTTACCACTACAGACTGCTCTGAGTTCCTGCATGATTATGTTGCTCAGCGGTGCATGCTCCAAGTGTTTGACGAATTGCATGCACTCCAGCCTGGAATAGTGCATCTTTTGTGCATGATCTTGAATCTCAAGTAGTCAGCACTTCCTGTGCACACCTTTCGTGTACTTGGCTTTTCTGAAGCTCTTGTGCCTAAACATAGTCTTTCAGAGCTGTACTCCAGAAGGAGCTAAACTCAGAGCTGAAGAGAAGGCAGTTCATTCCTAGAGGGTCAGAGATAGGCTACTGTACATATTTAATTCAGATATGAGGAAAAACAATATCTGGTTTGTCCCCTCTTACATCCAATTCCTAGAAAATACTCTGTGGTGAGTGTATCAGGGAAGGACAAGCCAGTTTTCAGAGCCTGTTAGAGCAGCCAAGCAGGAGGAGACAGTGCTACAGTGCAATGGAGCAAATTTTCCGTCTGTATCATTTTACTGCTTTGACCATGTTATTGAGATACCAGCCACAGAAAAGACTGTAACCACAACACTGACAGCAACGGTTTCTCGGTAGTAGCATGATTAAATGACTCATGGATGCCGCTTCTTGAAGGACAGATCACCTGTATTAGCTTGGAGAGTAGTGCAGCATGCTAATCAGTGCCTTCGTCCTGTTTAGAAACCAGGTAAGAACGTGGCTGCTATCATCCAGGACATCCACTCGCAGAGGGAGAGGGACCTGCTGCGTGAAGTGGACAGGTAAGGTTTCTTCAGAGCTTGAAGGGGACCTGGTCAGTAAACCTACAGGTAGAAAAAGCATTATCTGTGTGCTTCCCTCTCTTATTTGCTTTCTTAATTTGGATTTCACTTCAAATCACAGTAAAAATGTAAGTGGGTACAGTAGCGGGTGCAGGGCCTATAGGATGTGATCAGATTGAAACTGTGCATGTTATAAACTCCTTCCTACTGGTGATAATGACTCAGAAAACACACCTGGCATGTGGAGGATACACAAATGAATCCTTTTGAGTGAAAAGTGTGAAGGCTGGGAGTGCTACAAGACCTAGAGGGAAGCAGCGGGTTCGCATTACAATGTATTTGGGTGTATTTCTGATCTGCCTGGCTTCTGGACCTTTCAGCAGAAATGGAGAGGAATCAAGTGCTGAAACATCTGTTTCAACAGGTGACCTTTGTCACTTTTGTCTCAGAGATGCCCTAGATGAGTGAGTATTAACGGTACAGACACTAGGGTCATTGTAAAGGTATTAACATACTGTAAGCTTTTCATGCTAAAGCCCTGTGAGACGCTTTTGGGAATGAGTGAATATATTCTTGACAGACCCGTGGGGATTTAGTTAAGCTCTGTGGATATGCCACTGCCTTTTCTCCTGTTGACTGTGTTTGCAGCTGTGCAGTGCATGTCTGTGGCAGGCCTGGGGCCTCAGGTCCGGGCAGTCCCTATGTGTTTCCAGTGCACAAGAACTGGGTAGACCACACTGGGTCAGCCAGTTACAGCTGCCTTTTCCCTCTGCAGCAGGTATGGCACAGAGAGGCCCCGCTCCCGAAGCCCCATAAGCCGCTCCCTGTCGCCCCGATCCCACACTCCCAGCTTTACTTCCTGCAGTTCACCCCACAGCCCGATGGGGACCGGCAGGACCGACTGGGGAAATGGGAGAGAGTCGTGGGATCAGTCCCCGTATTCTCGACGGGAAGAGGAAAGAGACAGCAGAGAATGGCGAGAGAATGGAGATGAGAAGAGGGACAGGACTGACATGTGGGTACATGAGAGGAAACATTATTCCCGACAGCTGGACAAGTTTGATTTGGATGAACGGATTGAAGGAGGCAGAGGGCACAGAGAAAAATATTTAAGGAGTGGTTCCCCTGGCTCCCTTCACCCTTTATCTGGCTACAAGAGCAGGGAAGATGACTATTACCGAAAAACCTCTAAGTCGAAATCTGACAAGTTTCAGAGGCAGTTGCAGGATTTACCTGGGAGATCTAAGAGAAAGGAAGAGGCAAAGTTAAGGGAACGCCGGCATTCTTACAGCGAGGACACTGCCAGGGAGGAGGCAGCTGAACAGAAGCACAGCAAAGCATCTGAGGGCTCCAGGCAAAAACAGAGTGATAAGAACAAGGTGAAGAAAGCTGAAAAAGACCAAGAGGAAGATGCTGCTGCTGAAGGCAGTGATGGGAAGGAAACCAAAACCCCTGAGAATGAGGTAAATTGAGATCTCAAACTGTGTGGAAGAAGAAGGTAAATGCTAAAATAATACATTTTCTGAAATATTTTAGATCAGTTGTGGGTGTGGTGCTGTTGACATGCCATGTTTTGCCATCATAAAATCAGGGAATATAGTCCCAGAAGAGATCTTGGGAAGTTACCTTGTCTATATCTTTGCCCAGATCATGTGGATCTATTACACTGTTGCAGTGCTGGGTCCATGGACACTCTCTGTGTCCAGCACAGAACCCCTGGGTGATCAGTGAGGGGAAGGGGGCAACCACTAACAACAAAGCGTAGTGGCAATTGTGTAGGTTGTGTGTGCAGGGGCAGTTGCCCTACTGCTCCCTTTTCTGAGTCTGTGCAGAATACTCCATAGCTGCTCTCCCTGCATCCAATACCTCCTTCCACTACCTGTGATGTGGATTGAGTTATCTGGGAATTAAGTGGTATTTTACAGGGATGCACAACACTTGTAGGACAATACAGGGAACTGGTTGTTACACTGCTAAAATGAGGAATGAGCTTTTAATGAGGAACATTGTCTTTTTGGTCAACTCAGCAGAGCAATTGGTTTCTATTAATCATATGTCCCTACCCTCAATTGTGACAGGGATAATTCACACCACTCCCTCCAATGTGCTGGCAGGAATATCTTCCTGTGGCAGAACCATGGAATCAGCTCACCTGTAAAATCATGGGATCTCTGGAGAAATACTCCCAGTCAGTGAAGCGGCAGCATTTGTGGGTTTGATTCTCCACTGGGAAAAAGTGGAGAGGGAACAGCTGAAGATGCCTCATTCACTCAGTCCCAGAACAGCCCATGTTCTTCCCATATCCCCACCCTGCAGGGATCTTGTTACTGGCTCTTGGCCACCTTGCCTCCCCCAGTCCCCCCGGTGATACACTGCCCCATCCACCCCCAGGGATGCTGGCGCAGGAGGCTGCTGAGCTGCTCTGCTGCGCTGGGGTCCATCCCCAGCATGTGACTTTGTGCCGCCGGGGCCATCTCTGCTTGTTTTTAGTTGACCTTGCACTCGTTCTTCTCATGTGGGGGCAAGGTTGGTGGAAATCTCTGGATCTTATAACTCAGCTAGTCTCTGTAACAAGCAGCAGCACTACCTCATGCCACAGATATGTGCCTGCACCACCTTTTGTCATCTCTCTCCTTCGCTGGTATTTCACTGTGATGGATGGTTCCTTGGGAGGAGATGTCAGAGGGAAATGTCAGACAGCATCCTAAATCACCAGTGTTGCACACCCCTCTGCATGTTTTTCAAGTTATTTTGAAGTGGCTTTGTTGAAGGCATACCTCTCCAGGGGCTACTGCTAGTATTTTATTTTAAAAGGAAGAAATAGGTTGGAATGTCGTGAACTCACACTTGTGCTTCGCCCCTCTTTTACCACGTTGTACTGTGGTTTTGTGCTTCCAAAGTATCAACTGTGCAAGCAGTTCCATTCTCGACTGATCCTACATGAATAAACAAAACAGTTGAGGTCTCCTGCGGAGTTTTAACGCTGCTGCTCTCCTTACCGTGTCTGAGCCAACATAAAAGATGTGGGTAGAGAACAGAGGAGTGGAGGCTGGAAATTTTAATGAATTCACATTCTCCCCCACCTGTCTTCTAGCCAATTCTATGATATAAATTACATTTCTCTGATTTTGTTGAAATGCCTTTTTCATAATTCTTATTTGTGCAGCTTTGCTAATGGAATCCAATCCTTGGGTCTTTTCCCGCAGCCTAGTTGACTCACACAAACTTTAGAAATAAAGAATGTGACCTTGTGAGTGACTTTGCTTCCCTAAACTCAGAATAGAAACACACTGGAACACCACTGTGTGTTGCTATACGTGTATATGTTGTGTTTATTTTAGCTTGGGAAAGAGGAGCAAGTTCCAGAGAAAAGCTCACCTTCAGCTAATAAACAAGAACCTGGAGAGATTCCGGAAAACGCAAGAAAAGAGAAGGTTGGTGACGTGTTGTTGGTGCAGCTTCCACGACAAAATGAGTGAAAACGCAGGTTTGGTAGCACATTCTCCCAACTGAAATATTAAATCCCCACAGAAAGGTTTGTAAAGGGATTATAGGAGGGGGTTGTCTAAATTAACTTGCCTTATCTTGACCTCTGCTTTAAGGGATAGCTTTTCCTGAAGTCTCCAGCACTCTTTTTTTAGTTGCTCTTTGCCCATGGACATTGCTTCGCATGCACAGCCCTTGGCACTGGCAACCGTGCGTAACGTATGCCCCAGCGAAGCGCGTAACTTCGTGAGCCCTGCCCAAAAATAGGCGATGCGGTCGCTTAGCCGAGAAGGAGGGGACTAATGATGAGAACTTTTCAGAACATTGGCCTGAGATGGACTACAGATAGTAGCCTCTTCTGATTGTTTCTGGTTTTAATTAAATCATGTCTTTACAGCTCCCCTCCTGCAGCGTCGCAGTCGGGGACAGCAATGTCCTTGGAATGCCTCCAGCTTCATATCTGTAGGGTCATGGGTTGATGGTCAGATATGGAAGCTATTGATATCTACTGCTGCAGAAAACTGATCTCCTGGCAAGAACAGTGTCAACTCCCAGGGTTTTCATGCTGTTTTAGGATTCTAGGAGGGGAAGTGTGGGAATAGCCAAACAGGAGAATACAGATTATTAATAGATTATGTGGACACGATGAGTCTGGGAGTTGAAATCTAAGCTGCAAGTGTGTCTTAAAAGTAATGTATACCTTATAATTCTCATACTTCTGGAGTCCAACATTAGTGCCCGAGTCCTGTGTCTGTAACTGCATGTATGAGGCATTTCAGATTATGTGCCTTGGAGTGTAACTGTAAAAATGTTTTTTCTGAAGGCCCAGGCCAGCCTCTACCAACACAGTCCCTGGCAGAGGGCTCTTGCTGGTGGAAGGCAGTGCCTGCAGAATGTAGCCACGTTTTCTCAGTCACCGTAGGAATTTAAAGGACTTAGTCCAGCAGAGGGAAAGCCACAGTGGCTAGACTGGGGTTCAGTACCTTCTCATTGTGCTGCCTCGCCACCCTGGGATGGAGGTGGGGGGAAAGGTTCATCTCCTTGGGCTCCACGTAGTAGCATCAGTTGCATAATAAAGCATAACAGGTTGTGCCCTGTTCTACTGCTTACAGAAAAGTAAGAAGCAGGAGACTGGAGGGACTGTAATCCCCGAGGCAGTTACAGAACCTCCACAGAGTGAAGTTTTTTGTGATAATTAAAACGAGATTTGCTTGTCCTTGTGCACAAGCTTTAAAATCACAACACCAAGGCATAACGTTCTTTGAAACTAAAATACAAGAGGGGTTAGGCATGGCCAGATCAAAGTTCTTCCTGATGTTCAAAGCCCACGTTTTTAACAGTGGTGATCGATAATCGCTGATCTCTCAAGTGTTTTACATCTTTGTGACAGGACCGTGACTGGGAGAGTGGAAGTGAGATAGAAGGCGAGACCTGGTATCCTGCTAACATGGAGGAATTAGTGACGGTAGATGAAGTGGGAGAAGATGATTTAATTATGGAGCCTGATATTACTGAGCTTGAAGAAATAGTACCAGTTGATCAAAAAAATAAAGCTGCTGCAGAAATGTGTCCGTGCATGTCAACCATGCTGGAACTGAAAAATGATCACAGCCACTTAACCAGGAGTGAAGACAAATTTGCCCACAAAGCTTTGGAAACAAACTTCAGATCAGCAAAGGGCAGCGTAGCTTCTAGCGGTTGTCAGGATGAGGAGGAGGAGGAGGATAATGATGATGCTGTAACTGAAGCATCAAGCCTAAATCTGGACCCTGAGCGGAAGCCAGAGGAATTGCAAGAAGACCAATCTGCTAAGGAGTCTGATCCCCAGCAGAAGGAAGAAAAAATTGATAAGAGCTCTGACACTCGTTTAGAGCCCGAAGATCACCATATACCTTCTGCTCATCTGAAAGAAGAGACTCTCCAGCTCCCTGATACATTTATAGATGATTACAAACAGATGGGATCACAAGGAGCTGAGAGCAGAGGAGCTATGGAAATGCTTGTTAAAAACGCGAGTGAAGAAACAAGACACGGAAGCCAAGAGTGTCCAGAGGCCAAGGGTAACTACTGATTTTTTTCTTTTCGGCCTGCAGAGCGCCTTGCATGTTTTCTCTGACAGTAGACTGAAATTTATTGCTAACAAGAATAAATGTTGCTAATAGTACCAAGGCTTGTCCTTGGAGCGGCTCAGTAAAAGAACCCCAGTGCCTTTCGCCAAGCTAAACCATTAGAGGCTCTTAGCTGAATAGTGTAAAGGAAATATGATAAGCAGCTTGCAAGCTTTCTGAAAGGCATAAGCTGCTATAATTGTCATGTCAAGGTTCACATGAGTTTAGCTGGACTCCTTCAGTGCCTTGCTAAATTTATTTTGAATTGTCAATGAAATGAGTGACAGTCTCTGAAGGTCAATAGAAAAGTATCTGTAATGTCTGGCTGGCTCCTGGACAAGGTGGGTATTCTTACACACTGTACTGAAGCGTTAGGAACGTAGAAATCATCCGTAGGTCGTCAGTTCTCAGTCCCCGTTGACGCAAACGTGCGCCTTCTGTCAGGGCTTGCCTTATCATCTCCCGTTATCTACCGCGTGCTGCCTTTAACATACCCCATAGGATATGCTGCGAGAGAATGCTGAGAAATGTAATCACAGCTGCCTATTAATGTTTCATCTGTCAGGAAAGAAGGGATCTTGAGTGTCTGAAAGTCAGTTCAGTTCCTCGTCACACTTACAAATGACACTTGAGCGAATGGGCTGCGTATAATGAGGTAGAGTGGGAACCAACCTGGACCGTGTTGGCCAGGACCGCTCTGTTTTGTTGCTACCAGCCCCGTGCGAGGGAGAAGGGGTTGTGAACAGAAGTTGGTGGAAGATTTTTTCCACCAGAAAATGCTGAAACATTTAATGTGAATGTCTGATTTCTGAACTAACTTATTCCTCCAGGGCAGGTTGGAAACTCGTTCAGTTTTCAATAGTTTGGCCTGAAGACACCTGGCCAGGCTTTGCATGTTTGGAGAGAATGCTGCCATGCAAACTCCCTGGGACTGGGGATGGCAAGTCTGGCGCCCTGGGCTGCCTGCTTTACGGGCAGCCAGCTGATAGAGAGTTGGGTGTCCCAACAGCATAGCTACTTCTGTGTTTTCAGCATCTCAGCTTCCAACTTGCCAGCAAGGAGCCTGGAAGCTCCAAGGGACCTTGTGCTTCCCAGGTTTCTGCCACGGACTTGATATCTGAGATCTTCAGAGCAAGGCTCTAGGCTCTCTGCAAACGCAGCTGCCAGTTCAGAAGCCCAGAAATCAGCCAAAGTGGGACGTAAGTTGCCACAAAGGCCCTGGGTGTCTTAAGAAGAGCTAACTGAAGCTTGCGGGTTTTCCAGAATCTCTGCTGCAGATTTGGAAAGCTGGGATGGGCTTAAAGTTAACTTGAAAGCCGACCAGTCAGGATTTTATATTCTTTTTTTTTTAATCATGTAATAGAGATATTTTAAACAATGAAGAAAAATTCATTCTCATAGCCAGAAATTGCAGATCTTTGAACTACAGACTTGAAAGGCAGGAAGGGTTTGGTTTGGGCAAAAATATATTTGTTTTATGACAAAATAGATCCCTTATCTGGGTGAAATTTGCAATAGAAATTTTGTCAGGGTAAGGGAACTAGTTCTTTGATGTAAGAACTGAAGAATAGGAATCAGACCAGTTTATCTGTAATTCTGTTGCTCTGTGATAACAAATTTCTCTTTTTTTTTTTTTAAATAAAAACGATTTGCATGTTGGGAAGGGAGAGCATCTGTTCTTTTGCCTGGCTTTATCTGCCTCAGCAAACCAATCCCCTCTTTTCCACATCCTGAACCTCCTGCCTGTGTCCATTGATATCGGTCAGCAGGGACCAACCATCCCATCCCTACTGGCTAGGAAACAAAACCTTCAGGTGGCCAAGAGCCATAGGCAGAAACTCTCCTCCTCTCCCCTTGGAGAGCTGGGGATGGGGGAAGATGAACTAGGTGGTCTTTAAGGTCCCTCCCAACCTAAACCATTCTGTGATTCGATGATTTTATGACAGGAGTGGCCCCAGGGAGAGAAGACGACAGTGGTGCTGCTGGGCTCCTATCAGAGGAAGGTTTGCTCCACCCAGGCAGCTCCTTCTGCAGTTTGGGGATCTGCCCTTCTGCAGTTTGGGGGTCTGCCCTCAGCAGGTCCTGCTCCCCCCACCCCCTTTCTCAGCAGGCCCTGCGTTAGCCCAGCTCCACCGGTGGTCAGCAGTGCCACAAGCAGTGGGCGCGGAGCCGCGCTCTCACCGTGCTTCTGCCAGCGGCACGTATAACATCTGTTCAGATGGTTCAGATATGAAAAGAAAAACCATACTGAACGTGAGATTAGAAATAGAAAAATGATTTACTGGGAGAAATAGTACCTGTTGGAGCTGCGTTGAGCAGGCCTACGATTTGAATGGAAAATCATTTTTTCCCCAAATTTACTTCATTTATAGATCCACCCAGCAAGTGTTCCCAAGAAGTTTACAAACGGCTCCTTAAACTAACTAACTGCTTTCATTCAATCCATTTATTCATTTGTTAAGCAAATTCTAGGTACCTGGAAATGAGGTCTCTGGAATACCCGGAGGTAGAATCTAAAAGACGGCACTCTCCGCCAGCCTGGGAACAAGAGGATGTCTTCACCGAGCTCAGCATTCCCCTGGGTAGGTTGGGATGCCCAGGCTGCCCTCGGCCTGCCATGCCGCCCACTGCAATACCTAGAGCTTGCAACAAGATGTCACTTGGAGGCTACTCGCTCTGTTCTCCAGAAGAGATGTGAGGCAGTGGAGCAGCAGGGCTGTAGAGTACAGGAGTAGCTGTTGGCAGAAACGGGCTTGTGGCTATCGATCATCGCTAAATTCATTCCAGATGAATGGCACAAGCCAGCTGTTAATGTCGCTGATGGGAAGAAGGAAGCTCCCTCACACTGTATATGAAACGTATCTGAAAAATACTTTGTAATTTAAAAGTCTTTGTCAGAAAAGTATTGATTCCACTTTCACTATAAGCAAAAGTATAGGTTTCAGTGTGGAAGCACGGAGCATGACTAAAACACCTGGAAGAAGTACAACCTAAAGAGCAGTGTGTGTAATTTAAGCGTGAATTTACTGCTAATAAGTGCTATTGCTAGTCTAGCCCTTGCGGTTACAGAGCGAAGCTTCCAGTCAATATTATGCGCGAGAAGGTACATTTTTAAATATGTATAATATCTAAGAGAGAAGTGGAAGGTGCATTTGCAATGCAGAGGGTTTCAAACTGCAGCTCAGTATTGCAACATTAGGGAAATCAGAGAAGTTAATCTAGAATTCAGCCTTCATATCTATGCCATTTTACTAAACAGCAACTTTTTTTCTTTGAAAACAAGTTTGTTGTGGAGGGGAAGGGTTTCAACTGACATTTTAATGTAATTCAGAATTTCTCAATAGGCGTGGAATTTGTGGTGCCGAGAACTGGGTTTTACTGCAAGCTCTGTGGACTCTTCTACACAAATGAAGAGACGGCAAAGACAAGTCACTGCAGAAGTACCGTTCACTACAGAAATCTTCAGGTAAAAACACGCTTGAAGCTAGCTAATGACTAGCCCATGGGCGGGTTGTGCTATAAAAAATAGATGTTGCTTTAAAAAATTAGTTCTTATTCTGTGGGTAGAACTCGGATGAAGCGAAATTTAGGTAAGCTAAATTTTTCAGTAGTTCCAGATGTTATCACACTAATTTCTCACTCCCAGATCCTTGATATCAACTTCTGGATGACAAATAAAATGGGGCCAGGTTATAATTTGATCTTTTTACCTACGTTTAGTCTTTGTCACTAGCACAGGATGCAACTCAGATCCTTCATTCCCTGTTCTTGAGGGTCCCAGATGTTTCTATCACTGGGAGCGAGCCTAGCAGCAGCTTTTCTTTATTTCTCCATTTCAGGAGCACTAAGCACGCTGCTTGTTTCATAACGCTGCCAGGCTTATTTTTGCATTTGCATGTATTTCTGCAGCGTGTTTCAGCACGCAGTGCTTTGTGACGCACAGCCTCTCCAAGGCATTTCCTGTGACCCGCTGGAATCACCTCCCTGTGCTACAGCACAGCACGGCGGGTCAGACTGGATAATTTCTGTAGGGATATGCAGAAACGTGTAATTACTTGTAGGGTTTCCGTAAGAATATACCAGAAGCGTATCAGCACTTGATAACAGCACCCAGAGACCGCGGGTGCTTGCAGATCCATCAGATGACCCCGCCTTTGCCACTTCTCAGAGGCAGAGTTGATGGCATCGGCCGTGGCAGCATGGGCATGAACTGCCCCGTGCTGAGGACTCGGCAAGGGAGGCCACCGGCCTCTCATCTCCAGCCCCTGCCTGTGCGGGGGTGCACACTGCAGAAGACACCTATGGCCTTCGCCTGCTTCTGGCCCAGGCCATGAGGGAGCAAAGCAAAGCTGCTCCTTCTTTCCCCGTTCCTTCCCTCTGCCCATAGCAGATGCTGGAGCTCTGCTCCCCTTCAAGTGATAGCGCTCCGTCCCTAGCTGGCTCGTTGGCTTTTCTAGCGACACTCCGAGTCAAATCATTTCTCTGGGGGAATTGTCTTCCTGACTTCCCTGAAGTTACGTAGCTGTAATCATACAAAGGCCTCTGGCTTTCCGAGACTGTGCCAGCAGAGCGGTGGTGCTTGCTAGTAATGGATCCTCCAAGTGGAAGCCTGAAAAACAGGCGTCCAGTTTGCATGTCTTTGCTTCGTACGAGAGAATCCAGAGGGATTCACGAAAGGTGCCACCACTCAGTGCAGGCTGCATATCCCATGCCAGTCTGTCCCGAAGGAACTCACGCTGAACCAGAGATTGTGACTCCGGTCCCAGCCCCTAGCAACTGGCCCCAGGGGAAGAAGAGTGATTTTTTTTCCTTTTCTAAGTTATCTTCTTAAAGTGGTAGGAAAGAAGATCCAAGTAAAACCCAGTCAGTGTGAAAAACACTTTGTTTGCTCCCCATTAAGACCCTTGCCGTGAGTACTGTGGTAGATATCTAACACTGACTTGAGATAGAACAAAGACCACAAAAGCCGTTAAAATGAAATCTGTCAAATACGGTGATGAAAACAGATTGTTCTGTCGAGCCTTACCCCTTATCTTACCAGAGGGAGGGTGTAAATGCCTCATCCACTTGCCCACTCAAATGGAAACTCAGCAAATTTTACATTATTGCTCTGCCTTACAGCAACACTTTCAGTTGCAATCATGCTTATTGATGCACTCTGCAAGAAATGGCAGCGTCCCCCCATGGTGCCGCAGCTCAGCGAGTGCATCCACCAGCACCAGGACCTATGCTGTTCCTGCGTGTGAAGCTCCGGCACGGCTGCTGCGGGGTGGCTTTCTGTCATCTGCCCCACGCAGCACATACCCCTGTCCAGTGACGGTGACCTTGTCCTGGTGCTCTCGTGGCTCACCAGGACTATGGGCCTCACTTCACATGCTGTTCCTGCGTGTGAAGCGCCGGCATGGCTGCTGCGGGGTGGCTTTCTGTCGTCTGCCCCACGCAGCACATACCCCTGTCCAGTGACGGTGACCTTGTCCTGGTGCTCTCGTGGCTACAGGTCTTTTACGGCCGGTGTGCTACCTGTCGTCCTTCTCCTTGGAGCCACATCCAAAATGCATGTCGAGTGTTTGGAGTCAGAGGCAAAACTAAACACTTTGTTTACCAGTTTTCTTCCCCAAGCCTTGCTCAGATGATGAGGATTTTGTCCTGAAGTAAAACGCTCAGCTTCATCTGCGTATGGTGCTCCTTGAGGAACAGCCATCACTGAAAAAAAATCAACAGTTTCTTTGTCAGCTTTGCAGACTTTTTGTAACTTTCCATTCTCTTCAGCTTAATAGATTATTTGCCCAGGTGGTATTTATGTTTACAGATCCACTGCATTTTCCTTGCCCAAAAAAATCCATCATTTGGCCATCCCTCCCAACACCACCACAAAAAGCTGTCAGATTCGTCTGGTCCACGCTACCTTGGCAACTTGGTGCAGCATTTTAGCCCGTTTTCCGCTGGCTTTATGCACTATTCACCGAAACCTGCACTTAAATTAAAAACTGTTTTATCCTTGACTGCCATTTTGCTGTAAATAAATCTGAATGCCTGGTCGGTGAAGTTCAAAACTGGTGTTTGTGCTAGTTGTGATAGCTGACGTCAGCTCAAGGTGGTGGATAAACCTCATTCTTATTTTGGTGGGTAATCATTAAAAAATGGATGGTTTATCTGATCCAGTGAGGAGCATTAGTGATTTATTACCGTCCACGGTGTACAGATCACTTCTCCCAGCCCTTACAGACCCTCTACCTCTGTATGTTGGCACTGTCACCTTTACTCTGGCTTCCTGCCACGTGGAATTTTGTACCCAGGGACCAAGATCGAAGAGTTGTGTCATTTTCACAGCCCAGTCTCTACATGCAGAGTACCAGGGGCGCAGTCGTCACTTTGTCACAGGTATGGCCACCCGTCACCATCACGGAGTCCCTTTCAGACATCCCTCTCACACCCAAAACTTGTGTTTACCGGAGACAGCCCGGCAGTCCTAACACAGCCCTCGGTTTTCTGACACCCCTTTCTTATTTCACCTCTTGCCAACGGATGCCAGTGAGTAAACTGTACTCGGGGGGAATCCTGCAAGTAGGTAAAATTTTGCAGTGACATCATGAGACAGTCTTTCCAAAACAGATCAGGATGAATAATCGGCTAGAAAAGAGAGCTTTATGGGACTAGTAACATGCAGGTCAGTTACTCTTACGTGTGGCGTGTGTGTAAGTGATCAACAAGAACATCCCCACATTACTAATTGGGAATTTCCCGTGTGTCTCTCTAGACTAGCTGCTCCTGAAGAAGCTTTTTTCCATCCATTTCTAGGTTTTTTGACCTTGAATAAATACTTGGAGCACCATTTTCAGACCCGCACCAGTTTGTCTTCCATTCTGTGTGTGTCCCTGCCAGCTCAGAACGCTGCCAGAAAGCTGGAGGCCCCGCCGGCCGTGCCTTAAATCCCTTAAAGCACTGAAAGTCTCTATCTTGGAAAAACACAGCAGGTGGAAATACTCTGGCCAGACTGCTTAGCTGTGTTAATTATTACTGAATTTGATTAGGCCCTTAAAACAAACGTTCTTGTGTGAAATCTCCGAACCGGACGCGCTGAAAATGTAATGTATGTGCTTTAAGTTGTGAGTCGGGCGCTGCACCCGCTTTCCGACACACCGCCGTTACGGTGGCACAGCTCAGTGACCTGCGGAGTTAGCTCCTGCCCGAGCGGCACGGGGGTGGAGAGTGTGCAAGGAGAAGAGGTGAGGCCCGGCCTCGCAGGCTGGAGGGGAGTCATGGTCCTCCTGGTTCTGCCACCAGTTCCCCGTGTGGCACACGGGACGTCACTGAACTTTTGAGGCTCTCCAGGCATTAAGGTAGTTTGCCTGACAGAGCTCTATTTCCTGGCTTGGAAACTGGGGTTTCTGTGCGTTTTCTTCCCGTTTGAGATGCTGGGAGAGTGTAAGAGCTCGGAGAAGGTGCAAAGCATCCCATGCCGGATACTTTCCGTTTTGGTAACGACGCTGTGTTTTTGATGTGATTGCAGAAGTACCTGTCGCAGCTTGCAGAGGAGAGTCTGAAAATGAGGGAAGAAGGCAGCCCTCTGCCTCAGGATGACACTGGCATTGTTCCTCACTTTGCAAAGAAGAAACTATGATGCGGATGGACTGGAAGAGCTGTAACGAGTGAATGCTGATACCTTATTTTTTTATTTCTATGATACAACTGTCAATTTGCACTGCACAGAGGAGGGGAAATAAAGAGCATGTTCCATGCATCTATGCCCAGAGTGCCATTAAAAACCAAAATGCCTGAAACTGTTTCCCACGGTGAAGCAATGCTGGCATATCTGTAAGAAGTGGAGCAATTCTTTCTCACACTCTGCGTGCTGGGAGTGGTTTCCTAGATTAAATCAGAATTCTCAGGGATTCTTGAAGTTTTAATTCTGATGTGACACATCAGGTCAGGCGGAGCATTTAGAAGCACTCGGCATCCTCCAGTGGACGCTGGAAGGAAGGGAGATGTGACTATAAATAGGCTTTAATGTTGCTCAAAATACCTTCAGCCATTTCACTCGTGGGCCCGGTGAGACGTAGGATTTGCCTAGGACATCTGAAGCCATTGTGCTAGAACGAGTCAGGAGATGGCATAACACAAACCCCATCAGCATCCGCCTCCGCGTGTCTTAGGGCTCGGGGAAATGATGACGTGCTTGTGTCGCCGAGCGCCAACCGTACACGGACTGTGCCGTACGAAGGCGGAGGGAGCCACGGTCTGTCCCAGGGACCTACGGCCTGAAGCCAGCGCGGCCAGCCAGGCACGCACGTGCTGGCTGCTCGCCCGCTCTGGTTTCCTGCATCTTCCATGGGGCGATCAGGAAGTTCTCCAGGTACCGCTGCGTTTGAAACGCTTCTTTTTGATAATTCTTAAGGGTGCCAACTTTGAGTCTTACAGACTTGAAACTCGCACAAGGGGCTTTTTAAAGTGCCACGCGTTCGGACCATGTCTCCTACAGACATTTTATTCAAGATCCTTGCCTTTTGGGGTCTTTTTGTTTCCTTTCAAGCCTGCTTTTCCTCAGCTTGGCAACGTTGAATTTTCCTGATTTTCATGGAAGGATGCCAGACTTTTAATATTGTTTTTGTATTTTATTTCCCTGAGTTTTTGAAGGCGAATACGACCGCTGATGGCTCACAGAGGGCTGCACTGAGAACACAGGATGCACCAGCAGCTCTGGCATTATTACGAGCTATTGTTTCTGCACAGTTGTTGCTTAGTATTTTGCAGAGTCCCTTTGAAACGCACCGTGCAAGTTTCTGGTTCGTTTCAATAGGGCTTTGTGTAGTAAAGTGAATACGTCTGCAAACCACTGCCAGAACCGATCCCGGAGTTACGCTTTTATAAAACGCCCTACGCAACCTAGACGGATGGGGATTTGCAGGCATATTTCCACTCTTTGACTGACTCTAATATTCATCACGATATGTTCTGTAAAAAATCTCTGGTGCTGGATGTCCTCTTCAGATCTCGTGCAGAGGAGGTAGTTTCCCAGAAGGTTCTAGCCATCCCTAAGGACAACATGGATGTCACCAGATCTTGCAGAGCGGCTAAATTGCCCAAACTGCCTCCGCCAAAGTATTCGTTCCATTGCTGCCCGCGCCAGCAGCCGTGCTTGCTCTCCGCAGTACCCTGCAGCCAGGCAGCGTGTCCCAGAGGTGCCTGGTGTTGCTGCCTGAAGCCCTGTTCCATTTCATGGCCTGTGCTTTCCACTTGTTTTCACCAGAGGTGGATTCAGGTTTCATATTTGGAATTCCTGCTTCTCGCAAGCAGAGGGATTCTTTGCATCTCGCACTCAGACAGGGCCTGTCCAAAAGACAAGGGGAAATGAAACACATTACAGCCTAAATCCTCCTTTGCCCAGACTTGAAGGACATTAAGATTTGGGTCCATCAGTCATTTAAAACAGCTTGTTTGTTTGTTTCTTTCAATAATATTGCAAACCAGGTATTTTTCCTGCAAAGGTCAGGTTTTTCTTTGACTGTTTTTCACGCTGCAGTGGAGTTTGAGCACAGGGCTGTTAGGGTGAGAGCCTGTATTGCAGGCTGTAGGATTATGAAAACGGCAGTAGAGGTGGCGCAATCGCCTTCCAAGCACAGCTCCCAAGCTGGCCGTGTATCATCTGAATATGAGGTTCTCCTCACGCCCTTCGGCACGACCTGAGCACAAGGGAAGGAAATCACTCCGAATGCAAGCATCGCGTCTTTGATGCTAACCCTGCTATCAAGCTGGGGCTCTCACCGGCCTAATGGGAGCTTGTTAGACCATGTGGTTAAAGCTTAATTGGATGTGAGACATAGCTGACTGTATATCAAAGTCATACGCCTCCAGCAACTTTATCCCCAGGTAACCTCAAACGAGAAAAGTATCACTGTCATTATCCTTTGTTCGTACTGCAGTAGAAGTGATGGGTCCACTGCCTTTATTATAGGCACGGCACAAATCCACAACAAAGGCTTTCCCAGGCCAAAGAGCTTTAAATCAGACTTTCCAAAAACAGGCAACAGGTGGATACAGGCAGGCAGGGAGAGCGGTAGGTAACCCGGAGATCTTGACTGGCAGCAGAAGAATAATTAAAATTAGTGTTTACCCAGGGGCTTATTTTTGGATTTACGGGAGATGATTCAAACTACTTTCCCCCTCCTCTGGTTCTGAACCGGGTTCACTCCCATTATTCCCAGCTCGCATATTTGACCTCCTTTGTTTGTCCTGACCAGTTGCTTTAGACACACAAAATCCCTTCGTGAGAGAGCGGGCCTCGGTATCCTCCCATCCCCGATCCCTTCAGTGCCAGCCTCCATCCAGGGCTCCAAAAGCTGGAGTCTCACCCAGGGCCCACCGGGAGCTGTCCTGGCTGCAGGCCCCTCGTTTGGGTCCCGGAACAGGCCCTTGCTTGCCACCGAGGAAAGAGGAGGCTCCAGGCAGCTTCTCTTCTCTTCTCTCCGAGCTTTCTCTCCGTGACGACCCCGGTGATGGCGGTGGGGTGCCAGCCCCTCGGGTGCGACCAGCCCCAGGCATTCACAGGGGCTGTTGACACCCCGGCCCTTTGACCTGAGGCCCGGCACAGCAGCAGCCACCTGCAAAACCCTGGGAGTGGCCGGATGGGCAGCTCCCCTCCCGAGAAGGTCCTTTCTCCCCCTAAAACCCAACGCTTGAAAGCCGTTAAAAGCGATCCCACATCTCAGCTAGCTCCCGACGATCCCTGCGATCAGTTTTCAGCCTGATGCACTTTGAGAGCCCAGACGTGATCTCCCTCCCTCTCCAACGGGCCATCCTGCAATGCTGACAGGCACTCAGCTCCTCACCTTCTCTCTACTACCTATTCTGCTGGGGAAGGCGGCCACCGTAGGCAGCCACCTACCTTCCTCAGCTGGTGTAAAAATGTGTTGTTTCTTTGGGTTTATTACATTTAAAATACTGACTTTTTTTTTTTTAGTTGGCATAATCCATCATCACTATAATCCACGCTGTTTATTAATACATATACCTATCTATATATATAGCACAAAGCGGGCTCAGGTCTAGCCAAACAAATACTGATATTTAAAAAGGAGCTTCCTTCATATATTCAAACCATTTCAACACATCTCAACCAAAGATGGCACTTTCCGAACAGGGACTTCGTTTTTCATCTTTGTGAAACCTGTATTGATCTCAAATAGTCTTTAATGTCAATCTGCAATTTGCTTTCCTTGAAGTCAACTGTAAAAGAATTAACGTTTGCCCCATAAAGTTAGACAAAGTTTCATATTGGCTTTAACACTAAATTAGTGTTAGGCTGGTTATATTCAGGGTTTTTCTATTCTCTAACGATTAAGGCTGTGATTTGTTGAATTATACTTGAACTGGACCAGATGTACTATTTATTGAGCTTATATAATCTTGTTAATTTAAGTTTTGGCTTGTAAACAGTTGGAATTTGTTAGTACTTGTTTCATGATGTAGGAACCGTCACCAGTATTAACTGATCTGTGTAACTGATTGCAAAGTGTTTCAATTTGTGTTTCCTAAAAAGAAAGATTTTAATAAAGAGAATTATAAGCATATACACTGGTGAGTTGTCCCAGCAACAACATGCTTCTAGCTTCCCAGGGGATCCAGTAATAGCCAAGAGTTTGGGGGGCAGAAAGGAAGCAGGAGGCCAAAATATTTGCTTTTAACTATAATTTCTAGAAGTCGTGCTTCTTCCAGGTAGCTCCTGCCTACGGATCACGGGCGATTGCCACCTCTGAAGTCGAGGTGCTGAAGATGAACACCTCCCAGCAGTTCACCCTGTAATCATTATTGATTGCTATTACCCACTCCTGTCCCGCTGGGGATGTCCCTCCTGCCCTTTTTATCTTGGAATTAACTGGGCAAACTGTCCCCACTGGCTTTTCTCTGTCTCCATCCGGGTTGTCTTCTCAAAACTGCTGAAAGCACAAAATCATTCCCAGCCAGGCACCTTCTCCACCTCGTCTCAGCCTGAAACCCCTGTTTGACCGTCCCCTGTTTCCCCTCTGTTCTCCCTCTGCCTCTACTGACTTTTTTTTCCAGCAGACCCCCGCCCCAGTGCCCTCCCAGCTCCACAGGGACTTTTCCCACTCCCCAGCCTTCTCCCTGGCTCTCCTCCACCACCAGCAACCGGAGCTCCTGGGCCAAAAGACCCAACCTCAGTCGGGGTGATGTAAAGATGTGCTTGTGCTGAATATTTAAAGAACGAGGGGAGGCTCCAGCTCCAGCTCTGATGAGTTCAATCGCTTGTTTCAGCGAGTCCAGAGGAGGCCACGGAGATGCTCCGATGGCTGGAGCACCTCTGCTGTGGGGACAGGCTGAGAGAGGTGGGCTTGTTCAGCCTGGAGAAGAGAAGGCTCCGGGGAGACCTTATAGCACCTTCCAGTGCCTGAAGGGGCTACAAGGAAGCTGGGGGGGCCTTTTTAAAAGGGCCTGTAGTGACAGGACAAGGGGGAACGGGTACAAATTGAAAACAGGGAGGTTTAGATTAGGTATCAGGAAGAAATTCTTCCTGGAGAGGGTGGTGAAGCACTGGAACAGGTTGCCCAGAGAAGCTGCGGATGCCCCATCCCTGGAAGTGTTCAAGGCCAGGCTGGATGAGGCTTGGAGCAACCTGGTCTAGTGCAAGGTGTCCCTGCCCATGGCAGGGGGGTTGGAACTGGATGGGCTTTAAGGTCCCTTCCAAGCCAAACCATTCTGTGGTTCTGAAACAGTAGGGGGAAAACTGGGACAAGGCAGGGCGTGGGGCACCATCAGATCATGAGTTGTGATTCCCACCTCCCGCCGAGGGAGGGAAATGGGGCACCTGCCCCACTGACCAGTGGGGGAAATGGGTCACAGGCAAAAAGGCTGGCACTTGAGTTTTCTGACTCCCTGGTTCCTTAAATCAGTGCTTCAGCATCTTTTAAGTAACCGCTTTGCAGCTGAGACACACATGGAATATATTTTAAGCACAAACGGTTTCGGTTCTTGTGTTCTGGGTGTACTGAAACCTTTGTCCGTGGGGTTTGGATACCATCTCATCGCAGCTATGAACCGGTCTCTAGAAATCAGGCAAATCAACTTTGTGGGTGTTAACTCAGCATCACGTACCTGTAACAACAAAATTCCAAATTTTGGTGTTCAAAACTTCCTGAGTTCCCAGTCCAGATTCTGTCACGCTTCATTTTCTTGGTGGAAAGGGGAACTTGGGTGTGAAAGGCTTCACCAGGGAACAGCACCCACAGACCAGCCCGGCCTTTTGACATGAGGCTGTGACCGACCCCCCTTGGACAGCCAGGCTGTAACCCGGCGTCCTGCCCAGCCAGCGGTGCAGACCGGGGCAAGGCTGTCTGAAACCATGAGCCCTCCCTGGGAAGCTGGCCGGGAGAGAGGGCAGGGACATGCGGGGAGCCGGGCACGGTGCTGCCTGCTCCGGACCAGGCTGCTGCAGGGCTGACGTGCCGTCCTGACGCGAGCAGGGCCGGTCGGCACCTTGCCCTGCTGCAGCACGCGCCGGCATCGCAGAGCAGCCTCCCTCCACCTGCTTTTCAGCGCTGGTGCAGCCCAGGACTCCGCCGTGTTTGTGCAGGTGCCCGAGAGAACAGCCTGGCCTTTGCTCGCTTCCCCACATCCGACTCCACCAATCTCCGCTTATCTGTGTCAATACGTTGAGCAGCCCGCGTGTGCTTGGCCTGCCTGATGCAATGCCGCAACGTGACACCGAGGCAGGATGTGGTAGTATTCCAGAGGGTATAAGTTCCTCCTGTTGTGGAGAAGAGGGGGACTGGGCATGAACCAGGGATTCTCCCTACAACATCTCCATGGAACTAACACCCCCGTGAAACTGAAAAAGACTCTTTTCCCTTGCACAAAGACATATCCATAGGGATCAGCTTTCTCATTGCCAGGGCCGCGCTGGCTGTACTGACCTGGTGCCCAGGAATCCCCTCCACCGCCCTTGGCATGTCACACCCCTCCCTTTCCCTTCCTTCTGCGGAGCTGTGGTGTCTTGCAGCGCTGGCAATCTGGCCCCAGTCTTCGTGGAACACGCTGTCTTGTACCAACCCATCCAAGCACCGCGGAAACACGGCTCCCCAGACGCTGCACTGAAGGAATCAGAGGTACTTCCCAGCTTTCCCTTCCCAGCTGTCCCCTTTCACTGCCAACGTGAGGCTCAGCGGGCCTTGAGGAGTGTTCCGGGGGCTTGGGAGGGGGTAGGGGAGCCTGTGGGCCACCAGGATCCACCCTCCGTGCGGTGACGATGGTTTCCTTAGGGCCCACCTGCACACAATTGCATCAGCCTACTGCAGGGTGACATTTCCAATCGGATATCCCAGGTGATTAAAACCACGCGCTCCCTCCTTTCAGTTCACATTGGGCTTATTCTGGTTCAATTGCCATCTGTCGGGACCAGCTACCTGAAGTTGCTTCATTTAAACTGAAATAGGAGCAAGCATCAGTTTTTAATTAATCGGGTCAGATCCGAATGAGCGGGCACGTCCAAAAGCTTTTTGAGAACGAGAAAGCTGCGTGGGGCAGGCTGGATCCGGCCTGTTAAACGTTTAAATAATTGCCAGGCAGAGTCTTGCCCAATATTCCTCAAGGGAAGAGAGCGAGTAGCAGCAGCACAGTCTGGGGTCAGGAGGCAGCGTTTCCAGCCTGATTTCTTCCCAGTGCCTTGGAAACGAAGGTTCCTGTTTATAAGCCGTCCTCCCCTCATTCCTGAGCCTCGTTTGAGGACGTGGGTCTTGCTCCCACCGCCCTGAGACGCAGCCTCGGTGCCTTTAGAGGACACAGGAGGCCTGTTTTGTTTGTGGGTTCCTTCTCGGGGCTGTTTGCAGAGCAGGTGGTTTATCTTTGGCAGATAGCAACGTGTTCTTGGCAGCACACCCTCACCTTGAGCTCCGGGGGCGTAGCCACGCGCTGTTTTGCACACCTGCGGAGGGCAAGGAGGGAAAACGCGCCTGTTCGTATCACTGCTGAGATGTTAAAACCCGTTTTTCGGCAGGGCTGTTGCTGCCCTGTGGAGGTCCCAGCTCCGGAGAGGTGGGCACGCCGGAGGGGAGCGCGCGCGCGCCTGCGTGTGCACGAGCAGGACGCGCTGCCTCGCGGGGACTTCAGCGTTAGGCAGCTGGCAGTCGGACGTGCTTGGCCAAGGCTGTGGTCACAGGACACGTTGTTCTGGTGTGTGCCCAAGCTCTCACCTCCTCAGGTACCCTGCCCACGGTTACCTCCCGTAACACCCTCTCTGCAGGAAGGAGCCGCGGTGCCGAGCCCGCTGAGCCTCTGGCTGCACCGGGACACACACAGGGACCCAGGGACCGGCACCGGCGCTCCCCGAGGTGCCCTTGTCGCAAAGCGCAGGGTCTCTGGGGACAAGGCAGCCCTGAATAGCATTGCTCCTAGCAGGTTTGGCCGAGCAGAAAGGAAGAACGCCGAGACCGACAGGCCAAGTGGCCCAGGTTTATCCTGATGCTAATGGGGATCGGCCCCACTCCGGCTAGGCTATTCCAGTGCCTGTTTCCACCTGATTGCGATTGGGAAAGATTAACTCAGGCAGGCAGGATACACTAGATATCAGCCTGCCAGGAGATCAGCAAGGCGGTCGGGATGCTGCAATGACTCCAGAGGCCTTCCTTTCCTCCCACACGTTAGCTGGGTTGGGGACAAGGGATACCTTAGTGAGGCAGGGTAGGGGTTTGCCATGGGATGGATGCTCCCCCCCTGCCCCAGGCACAGAAGGAAGCCCAGCTGCCAAAGGGGTGCAGGGTGACCTGGTAGTGACCGATGCTGGGCTGTGTGTGAGAGGGACCCGAGGGGTCTGAAATAAATTGGTAGGACTGTGTTTATGGGTGTTTCCCACCAGCAAGCTGATGTCCCTCTGACTGCACGTTTGTCCCTGCTGCGGGACGTCAGTTGCTGTGTGTTAACCTGCTCCTCTGCTTTCCTCTTCCTCCAAAGGCAGATGCTGATTCAGGAGCTGTTGCTCTTCAGCCATTGGCATGCCTCTTCCCAACCCCCCTCCGTGGGGTCTGATCCCAAAACCAGCAGTGAGAGCCTGATTGAATTGAGGGCCACTTGAGCCTAAAGGTAAGTTTAAAGCATCATCAGGCGCAAGCAGTGCCAGAAAACACTGGGTTCTGCCAGCCCAGTGAAATGAGGAAGAACCCTGAAGTGAAAGAAGCCTGTCAGAAACAGGGTTTGGGTATGTTCGCCTTGGGAGCCGCTCCATCTCTGCCCTCGGAGCATGTTCACACCAAGGCATGGAATGGCATGGACTCACTTTCATGAATTACTCCTTGTCAGCCAAGCAAAGTGAGAAGCACGTGGTGTTTGCTTAACCCCCCGAGCAGGTGGCCTGGGCGAGGGGGCGTCAGCTCAGGCAGAGCAGGGGTGTGCGCGACGGGAGTTGGCGTGGGTCAGCCAACGCACGGTAACTAGCGCCGCCGTGGTATCTTGATTGCGTGAACATGCCCACAGATGCAGATGGTCTGAAGCAGAGCGGTGCTTGTGAGGTTTTTGAAGCTCACACCTGCTCTGGTCCTGGAGGCTTTCAGCAAAGACCACCCACTGAAATGAAGAAGCATCATCTCCCTGAAATGCGAGGGACTGCTACACGTATTCAGCCTCATCCAATGCCCTTCTATGATCTTGTGGAGCCTTTGAATTCCTCTTTACCTACTTTACTACAGTGCAAACTGAGCTCCCAGAGCAGAAAGATGCTCCTTTCTAAGGGTATATGGGTTGCTGAGGCTCCAGGTCTTCCGTCTTTAAAGACGAATGCTTTGAGGTGAGTTGTCATCGGTTGCTAAAATAACCTTTTCCCACCACTTTCCTCATGTCAGCATTTCTAGAGCTCCGGCGCGTTGTGGCTGCTGTTATGTAAGGATTTATGAATGGCTGCAAAGTTCAAAGGCGTATTAGCAACCCCAAGTCCCGAAAAGCCAGGAGTCAGCCCGAGCCCTGCCCCATTTCCCAAGAGGTTGTTGTTCGCCAACTCTTTCTTTTCCCAACTTTATTTTATTATTAGCCAGCAAACTTGAGGATCTCTTTATTCACCTCCCAGTTTTTTGAGCATTTAGGTTGCATTAGTTTCAGGTTTTCAAATCTTTCATCCACAACCTTGAGGGCTAGGGATATACTTTGTTTATAAATGAAAGCTACCATTCCCTTGTTTCAAGGAGCTGGGATTTTAGGATAAATCCCCCAAAGCACAAAAGTTGTGATAAAATCACAGGAATTGCCAGCAGGGCACAGAGCCTCCTCTGCTGGGAAGAGGAGGCGTTGGACTGCAGCGAGCTATACTGTCACATCAGTGAGTCAAACAAAAACGACGTCGCGGTTAAACATCAGCTCTGCAGGCCGGACTGAAGAGATACCCTCACCCCTGTTGTGCTGCAGCGCTTCACAAACGCGCTGCCTCCGTAACTCTCCGCGTTGATGCCCACGCTCAAGCGCTCTGTCCCAGAGGGCTCCTGGCAGGGTGCAGTTAACAGCACAAAGCCCTCCCTGGGGTGCAGAGGGGGCTGGTGCCAGCCCCGCACCTCCTGGGACACGCGGCTGCCACCGTTTCCAAACCAGGAGCGTTTCAGCCCAAGCGATTGTCCTTTCTTCCCTCTCGTTCCTCTTTGGTCTCCTTCAATTCCAGCTTCGTGCCACCTTTCACGTAGCCCCTTTGGCTTGAACCAGCTCCCCATTGTCTGTGTTGTTACAGCCGTGTAAATCCCTTCCCCCAGATACCCACTTTCCCGAGAGCTCCTGCCTGCCAGTGCCAGGCGCCCTTCTGAGCATGCGGCTTTCTGTCAAGTCCGGGGCTGAGCTCAGATTCCTGTTCGGACCAGTGTGAGGTCAAGATGGATGCAACCCCGGGAAACCCCTCCGCTCCAGCAAAGCCTGGTGCTCGCTGGCTGCTGCAGCGCTCGGCCGGGACTGATGGGCAACGCGGCGTGAAGTGAATGATTAGCGTTATTAAAAATGCTTTGCAATTACACAGCACCTTTTCATCTAAAGATTTCAAAGCTTTGTAGCACTCACACAAAGTTACTTATTATCCCTGGCATTTAGCAGAGTCAGGAAATGAAGGGAAGCAGCTAAGTGACTCGCCTTAGGTCATGCAGTAAGTCGGCGTCGGAGGTGGGAACCGAAGTGCTGACTCCACGGCTCGTGCCCCAGCGCGAGGACGCACCTCGCCTTCTCCCATGCCAGACCGGCTGCTTGGGGGATGTAGAGACGGGGGAAGCGCTCAGCCCACTTGGAGGGTCAGCACAGCCTGGGCAGTGCTTGGGAGGTGCCTGGCTGGGAGCAGCACCTGCCGTTCCCAAGCCCCGCTCCTTCCCCCGGGAGCTCCATGCACCCCGCCGAGGGGTACTGCTGCTGGACCTGTTGTGGGACCTGCTGCGCCTGAGGCTTGCCCAGCCTGACGCTGCACAGCGTGCCCGAGGACGTGGCAGCCTGTGACCCGGAGGGCAAGGTGTCGTATGGTGTGTCCCGGGACTGAGCATCGCCACTGCAGCCCCCCTCTCCAGCCCGCGGGCCGTACGTTTGTGGGAAGACTACAGGGACCTTCCTTGATAGGGGACATCTCTGGAGACACTTCAACCTGGATACTCCAGGACACGCTGTGCAAGAGCCAGTGGGGACCAGGGCAGGAGGTTTTGCTGTGCTGGCACTACAGTCGGGCTGCTACCCTCCCGCCAGCTGAGCCCTGGCTCCCTCCAGACCAGATGGCCCAAGCGTGCCAGGGAGCCCAGCTACACGTGCAGACACCCCCAAGAAGGCAGAAACCCATTTCTAAGGCGTTGCGCCCTTCGGCTGGCTCAGCCAGCTGTGCTGCGGGATGCGCTGTGTGCCAAACCTCCCTGCCTCGCAGCAAGAGAGCTGAAAACGTCAGGCCCTTTACACAGACACGTCTCTGACTTCAGCCCGTGCTGGGACCCTGGAACCGTGTGTCAGCAGGGACGAGAGCCAGGAAAGCCAGAGGAGAGGGAGAAGCAGATGTGAAACAGGGTGAAGAGGCAGGTAGATCTCGCTGGGCAGGAGAAGGCCCTGGCTGAGGCTTCCAGCACTGCTGAGGTAAAACACCTTTTTGGTGGTTACCACAAAAGGGGGCTTGCACAGGTCTATTTTTAAGGTAAAAAAAAAATTCTAAAAAGTGCATCTAATCTGCTCTTCCAACGTGTTGTTTATTTTTACCCTAGGAATATCAGAAAACTACACTTTGGCCAAGTTTTTTCTGGGAAACTTGAGAGGTTTCAGGTTTTTTAATGATAAACAGTACCCTGCTCAAAATATTATATCCCCCTGATCAAGGCAGGCGTGACTGACACAACTTCAGTCTTCAAGGGGTGTCTTTAGGTAAATAACAGGAACTAATCCATATAGTCAGCTTTCCTTAGGAGCTTGGGGATTTACATGTCTATAATTTACTGGGATGAGCCTCCAGGACCGGAGATAAAACTCAAGTTAATTAAGCGTAGCTTCAGTGGGGAGGAAAACCCAGAAAAGGGGAAAAAGTTGAAGGCAGAGACTGCAGCTGGATGAATTTCAGCCTCAGAGAGGATACTGTGGCTAAGCAGTCATTACAAGGAATCATTTTAAAATGCAAAATAACCCACTGGTTATAAAAGCTATGTCTCCAAACCGAGTCGGAGTTTTGCCTTTTACAGGATATCAATAAAAATGGGGAAATGTTTTTCCCAGTTGCATATGGCTGAAGAAAACAGGGAAGGAGAAAGAGAGGTGACATGGGGTAGAGGTTAATGTGTCGTAGGTACGTGCAAACCCCAAACTCGCACTTCGCCTTAACTTTCACTGCGGATGTTAATCACGTGGCTGCAGATGAGAAGGATAATGGGATGGGGGTATAGAAATGTTCACGGCCAGGGTAGAAGCAAATCCCAGGGCTCCTTCCTGCACTGAAGGCAGAGGAACGGGCTAATCCACATGCCAGAGCTCCCGGAAGAACTGGCCTGATGTCTTCAGCAGGTCCCTCAGTCAGGGTCAGGAGCACAGTGAGCCTGTACGGAAGAAGTGAACTGATCTGGACAAGAACAGGCATGAAGGTCTCAGCTTCATGGTCTGTGGAAAGCTTCCGGACAAATGGCGAAGGAAAGGCTAGCGAAAGGGGGGTAAATGGCACGAGATTAAATGGGTTTATCAAACCTGTTTATCTTCCCTGGGCAAGGCAAGCTGCAAGCCATTTGCTTCGTGAAGGAAATGGGGCGGATCTCACCTGGCTGGACTTAAATTGCACATTTCATATGGTGCCATGTGGAAAGTTCTTAAGAAAAGTGATTTAGCACAAGGTATAAACCCCGTAAAGACCTGCTGCGAGAGCGGCGCAGGGCTGTCAGGCTGGAGGGCAGGTACCAGGGGAGTGTTAAATAGCACTCCTGGAGATCTGGCAAAGTGCTTTTGTAAATGAGCTTGGCACCAAGTTAGTGGAGAACTGGTGAAACTGCTGATGACAGAAAACACGAACCAACCTCAGGACAAAGCAGGCTTGAGGGACTACACAGAAAAAAGTAGTCAGCAGCAGAACGTGGCAGGCATCGGCACAAGTGACCAAACCCTGTCCTACAAGCTGGCCGGCAGCTCGCACTTCCATCACCCAGTAACTGACTTGCCAACACGGTGGAAACACGGAGCGAGAAATGCAACCCTGGGAGGCAGCAGGAAAGGTGCAGCCCGGGCTGCAGGGAAGGCTGGGCTGCATTCATGGAGAAGCCATCTCCCTTTATTGTGCAAAGTGAATGCCGGGAATGGGAGTTCGCTGCGGAAGTACCCCCAGGAAGGGAGAGGGAAGAGCTGATGGTGCTAAGGGCCAGTGCTGGTACAGACCAAAAAGAGGCATCAGACATTTTGGCCAGAAGATGGTCACTAACCACTTGACAATGTGGGTCTGGAACAGCCTCCCCATTGCAGTCGTGCACACAAAACATTACATTGCTTTGAGGACGGAACTTGGTAAGTTTATTGAAAGGATTATATCACATGCCGCCTGTGATAGGAAACCTGGTAGCGCAGAAGTTCCTCCCAGTCCTGTGTACAAAGGTAAGTATTCTGTAACCCATTGTCAATATAAAGATGGAGCATGTGATTATACACACACAAAAAGCAGACACATGATTTATTAATCACAGGACCTCAGCTTGTCAAATAGTAATTACAAGGCAATAACACACCTTGTTTTAATAAACGGCTCCCTACGATTTTCTCCCACAGTAAACCAGCAGAAAAGGACAATTATTCTGAGGTAGAGGCGGTATTTAGTGTTTCTGGTTGCTAGCTTTTAAATGAACTCCCTGTCTGTAACCCTTAACTCAAGCACCCCCATTTTTCTGCACATTTCACAAGTTCAGCCCTTCCCAGTAACACATCTTTTCAGACGCGTGATTGCCTTTTGTGAAGGCAAGAATGAACAGATGACAACTGCAGCACAGAGACATGCCTGGAACGGTTTTATAAAGCAAACCCAGTTCTAATGCTCCTGCCAGGAGGGCGTACTCAGAAATGTGAAGAGGGAAGGCTTTTGGTGCAGTGTGAGGGGCCACTCCTGGAAGCCAGGGCAGAGACAGGCAAGCTGTGGTTCCGCAAAGTGTTTATCCAAAGCCCTCGTGGAGGGTGACGCTTCAGTTCCCACGCTCAGGCAAACGCGGGCCGATCCCCCTCCCAAGGGTGCTCGGGCTCGTTGGGCGCTCCCAGCTCACCCACGGAGCTGCAGGAGGGTGTTCAGAAGGAACATTCATTACTGAGCGTTAAAACCCGCGAAGGCGTGTTGTAGTATCCTTTCAACCTGGAGCTGACGCTGCGGGATGAAGGATGGGATGGCTGTGCTGGCAGGTCATTTCACGAAGGCATCTTTGCAGAAGATGCCCAATTAGTAGGTTGAAGGACAAGAGAGTGGAAGGCCAAGGCACGGGCAACTGAACAGAGCAGTTTGATTCAACACACACATTTTTGCTGCCTGAATTACGTGCAGAAATTTATATTCCAAGTGGCAGAGTAACAGACTCGACAGTAACCAAACAGCACTGCTGAGGTGTCAGGCGCACAGCTGCCGCCTTTCCCAACCACTTAAAACGGAAAGCAGAACTTTGGCAAATCCGCAACGGAGAGCGCAAGGAAAAGGCTCTGCGATGGAGAAGCCCCAAGGCAGCTGCTC
>NW_010249531.1:0-2821 GCF_000690775.1 Eurypyga helias
TCCATTTCCTGTATACCACAGGGTAGTTTAAAACAGTAATAAGATCCCACTCTCCTTATTCTTTACTTCTCCTAGATGAACAGACCAGCTCCCCCAGTCTCTTATTGTTTATCACATGTTCCAGTGTCCTTGCCTTCCTGGCAGCCCGAGGGACTCTCCGGATTATCATAGAATCATAGAATGCTTTGGGTTGGAAGGGACATTAAAGATCATCTCGTTCCAACCGCCCTGCCATGGGCAGGGACACCTTCCACTAGACCAGGTTGCTCAAAGCCTCATCCAGCCTGGCCTTGGACACTTCCAGGGATGGGGCATCCACAACATCTCTGGGCAACCTGTTCCAGTGCCTCACCACCCTCTCTGGGAAGAACTACTTCCTGATATCTAATCTAAACCTCCCCACTTTCAATTTGTACCCGTTACCCCTTGTCCTGTCACTACAGGCCCTTGTAAAAAGTCCCCTCCCAGCTTCCTTGTAGCCCCTTCAGGTACTGGAAGGCTGCAATAAGGTCTCCCCGGAGCCTTCTCTTCTCCAGGCTGAACAACCCCAATTCTCGCAGCCTTTCGTCATAGGAGAGGTGGTCCAGATTCTCAACACATTTGCTATACTGAGGGGCCAGCTTGGTTTGCAGTCACCCTTCATTGCTGCAAGGCGCACTGCTTCCTCACGTTCATCGTCCTCTGTTCTAAGTCATGATAATGCACACAGGGAAGCACAATTCAGGTGGTTTCAGAGAACTCACATGGTTTGATCACAATCATTTCAATATCAACTCCAGCTACGCTTGTAGACATATCTGCAGGGTATACTTACTCCACTAAGTTAAACACTCAAAGGGCCTTTTCTCTGTCCCTAAGGCTATATCCAGCTACTTCCTCTTAACTCTCCAAAATCGTATGGCTTCATCCAGTGTTTTTACTGGGAGTAGTTCTTCCATAGCAACACTGAAACCCAGCTCAGGAGATGTGTGAAAGAACACAGGTCTGAACAAATTTCAGGGTGCCTAAAACAACTGTAATCATTGTTCTTAGAGATAAACAACACACAGTGATTTAGCTTCAGCATTTAAGCTGCCACTATGAGGGCTGGATTCTTTGATTTCTCTGAATTTTAGTCTGTAGTTCTCATTTAGCAGTTCTGTTGCTGCAGTGCCTCAAGGTGTGTGCCAAATAGATATTTACTCAAATTAACATATTAATTTCCAAGTCCCCAGGGCAGCATTTGCTTATAAGAAAAAGGCTGAGACACAGCCTCAATAATTAGAGGAAGTGACAGGGCTGCATCGGATCAGGGAACAGGACTGTTTAATTCAGTGCCTTTATCTCACTTGTTCAAGGTAGCACCCTGGGAATAAATCGAACTAGTGGAGTGCATCTCCTTCCCCAGTCAGCAGAATACGTGTTCTGTGTGATGCTGTACACCTAGCCCTGGGGTCAGATCAGGTCTTCTGCAACAAAACTAAGGCAACTATACGAGATGGGCATCAGGAAAAGCAAACTACAACAAAACCAGAATGTAACACAAACCATTAAATCCCACTTTTCACGCTGTTACTCCAGTGCATTATGACTTTTCCCTGAGGATAACCTATTAGGGAGCCAGAGAAATACAACCAAAGTACAGTCAAGACTCTACCAGCTCGTCTGAATATTCAATTATTCTGTCAGAACAGCCATCCTAGATCATGCCTTTCATATTACCAATTCAGAATCAGGGAAGGTTTCAACGCCTGCAATCAGTACAGATCACCTGTTGAAATAACTCCTTCCTCTCATTTTCCATCAGCCATCTCAAAATAACTTGAGTTCGTTCAAGCTCAAGTTATTGAAGGGATTGAAAGGTTTGATGGTGACTGGCTAAGAATAAACAAAGTACAATGCCTGAAACATCTGGCACTGATCACTGTCAGAAAGAAGATACTGGATTAGGTGTGGGCATGATCAGGGATGATATGACATTCTTCAAAGAGCAAAAATAAGTGGCTGTAGAGAATTAATGCCCTTTTTTCCCCCCTCTTTGTTGTAGTTCAGGACCAGACAGCAACTCAGCACCACGCAGTCGCTCGCCCACTCCTCCTCCCAGTGGGATGGGGAGGAGAAAATAAAAGGAAAGGCTCATTGGTCAAGATAAAGACAGGGAAGGACCACTCAGGGGCAAAACAGACTTGACTTGGGGAAAAAAAATCTATTTAATTAGTTACCCATCAAACCAGAGTAGGACAATGAGAAATAACACCAAATCTTAAAAACACCCTTCTCTACCCTTCCCTTCTTCCAAGGCTCAGCTTCGTTCCCCATTTCTCTACTTCCTCCCCCTCCAGCAGCACAGAAGGACGAGGAATGGGGGTTATGGTCAGTTCATCACATGTTGTCTCTGCCACTCCTGAATTGTTTTCAGCATCCTTGTTGAATTTTCAGTAACAAGCCTCCAGTGACCTTTTGTACCGCTATATGTGATACCAGGGAGGGAACTACTGGGATGCTCTTTGAATTAAATGTGTAAACATGTAGCCAGTGGCAGGTGTTTGAGGACTTCAGTGGCACTTGTACACCAAGGTAAGGCGAAGAGCAGTTTGTAAGCACACAAGGAATAGCTTACAGAGCTCATTCACACTTTCCTGGCAAGCATGAAAAAACTTCTTTTGGATGGCAGCAAGAAACTATTTTGGTTTAGTAAAATGATACAGCAGATCACTGATCAGCTACTCATAGGCCACAGAATACGATAGTCAAGAAACTGAGTTGACGAAGGTATTATCAAATGATTTTATCACTCCTCATCAAGTATATTTCTTTGCATCATTATCTGGGATATAAAATC
>NW_010249532.1:0-41597 GCF_000690775.1 Eurypyga helias
CTATGATTCTATGATTTTATGTTTGTCTTCCCAAATAACCATTTTGCGTGACAGAGCCTTGCTTCCCTGGAGATGGCTGAACACCTGCCTGCTGGTGCAAAGTGGTGAATAAATTACTTGTTTTGCTTTGTTTGCATGCATGGCTTTTGTTTTACCTATTAAACTATTTTCATCTCAATCCATGAGTTTTCTCACTTTTACTCTTCTGATTACTTCCCCTATCCCACTGAGACAGGAGTGAGTGAGCCGGCTGCTGTGTGGGACTTAGTTGGTGGCTGGGGTTAAATCATGACAGGAAGTGAGTAGGTTGTATCAGTAGGAAGCACTGGTACACTGGTATAACTGCATTTACACTGGAAGTGCAGCACTATATTACTCGTCCCTTTCATGTTCAATCAACGCAGGTTAATGCAAAACTTGTGCATAGATTGGATCTAATATATATGCTAATGTACAATAGAAAACTGACCATCCTCTGCTTAAAATGATGGAATAATATGCACACAGTTCACCTTTCTAGGAAAAAAACACAGCATTTGGCTTTTGAGTGGCCCCATGATTACTAGAACAAAGACGGATTAAAGCTAATTTGCACCGTGTCACCTTCATAGAATTGACTGCTTCTATTTTGCATGTGCCAATTTTTTTTTTTCAGATTGAAATATAGACTAATTTCCTAAAAATTGATCCCCATTATATGACAGTAAATGAACAAACAACTAATGACCACGTAATCTTTTCCTCACTAAAATGAAAACAAATACAAAATTAATTACTTTATTATTGGAATGGTGACTAATGAATCATAGAATGAATCATAGAATGATTTGGGTTGGAAGGGACCTTAAAGACTGCCTGCCATGGGCAGGGACACCTTCCACTAAACCAAGATTCCTTTCAGATTTTTCAGAAACCGATTTCAGAATCAGTTCCTTTCAGATTATTTGAAATGCAAACAAACAGTTTTACTTTACGAGCTCCAAGTACCAGCAATCTAATGGTAGACATAGTCCTAATTTCAGCCCTGGTGTTTTGTCAGTCTAGCACAATGTTCTCAAATGGAGGATTGTAAATTTTTGAGCATCATGAAAAAAAATGCAAAGAGCTGCAAAATGTTAGAAAAAGCAGTAGTTTTCTATTTGCCTAACGCCTACTTATACCAAGAAGAGTATATGCTGCTGTCATATACTAGCTACAAATATTTATATAAAGATATGCCACGGGTAAAGCAAAGTGCCTTGGAGTGCTGCCCTCAGTACAGTTCTCACAGGGTACAGAGATGAGCATTTACATCCATGGTGAGTAACTGTAGAGAGTTCCCACAGCCCTGGGGAAGCTGTTCTTCAGCTGGGAAGGTGCTGCTCTTCTGAGAAGCCTGAGATGCTCTAGTACATCCAGCATAGCCTGATACTCAAAAAAGCCATTCACACATAGGAGCAAAAAGTCAATGGCAGTGGCAGGTACTCAGCACCTTGGGCAATTAGGCCAGAAGGTGTTATCTTAATCTTTTAATGGGTGGATCAAGTGGGACAGAGGCCATGAATAGTTCAAAGCTCCTAGAGGGTCGAGTGTACTTTGTCACTTTTTCATTTCTGCACTCTCTCTCATCTTGCATTTCTAACATATTTTCCAACTAAAACAGCAAAAGAAAGAGCCTGCCCTGTAGCTGGTCTCTCTAGTTTAATTAAAAGCTTGCTTTCAGCTTTGTACAGATGGTGTGTGCTTACTGGCAGCAGTTTCAACAAAAAAGAATACTGCCTTTGGTCCCACAAGTCATCTCCAGGTCAACAGCAGAGGTATGGTCCAGTGGAGGACAACTGAGATTACTTTCTGACTCCAGTCACTTGCATACTTCTGCTTCATCTTCATCTTTTGTTTCACTTCTTCCTTCTCCCTTTGGGCAGAGGGTAAAACCTTTTGCTTGGCACTCTTCTTTTCCTTTTTTTTTTAGCACATGTAGTGCTTTCTATATACACAAACACTCATTTCACTTGTCAATTCCCAACAACAGGTTCCCCTTAGCATGAAAACAGTGGTCAAATAGAATTCTCCAAATTCTCCCAAATGGCTTGGTAGCTACAGTCTTTGATGACTCTACAGCTGTTTCATGTTCACCATAAGTCTATCATGCAAAGGTGCTCCCTGCACTTCTGTATCTCTTAAGGTTTAAAAATAAAGTCAGTAGGAAAAAAAAAAAAAAGCCAAAACCTAGTGGAACCTACCTGTCACAAGACAATGCCTCACATGGACTGCATGTGTTAAGAATATATGAAATGTTTGCAGTGCCAAGGATAGTTTCCCATTTTGGGTCCTCACCTTCAATTCAATGCTCTACTTCCGCTACCTTTTTTCCTGGGCCATGTCAAAGTGCTCATTCTGCTATTCTAAATCAGGATGCCAGGTTTGGCTTTCTGCTTGGATTTGGTATTTCCTCTCTCATAAGCACTAAATGTTCACTGCCAACTTAGGATGGTAAGCTCAGTATAAAATGGTATATTTTTTTGTCTCAGATGTATTTACTAAGAAATTAGTTTTAAATATGCAAATTTGGTCTCAATCCCACAGATAAGTTTGAATAGCATTTAACATATTTTAGGACTAAGCATTTATTTTCAGATTGAGCTTCCAATATGCAAAAAAAATTATCCTTTTGTAATACATAATAGATTTTATAACAGGTTCAAGTAGATTAAAAATAAATATTTTTTGCTGGCCTAAAAATAAAATCAGTAATATGTTGGCTATTCAAGTCTTTCTGTTTTGTAATCCATTCAAAAGCCATCTAGACATGGTTCTGGGAAACCGGGTCTAGATGTCCCTGCTTGAGCAGAGGGATTGGACCAGATGACCTACAGAGATCCCTTCCAATGTCAACAATCTTGTGATTCTGTGGCTCTTGAGGATTAAAAGGCAACACAAGAAATGGAGGGAAAACCTCAGTATTCTGAAGGTTTTTTTAAAGAAATTGTCAGGACCACAAGACTATTTGGTCATTATAACATAATGACACTTTATGTTGGTGAGACCCAGATATTGATAGGTTTTGGGAAGAATGATATTAAAAACAAAAGGATTAAGGCTTTTTTTTTTTCAATAAGGATTTTAAAGATTAAAACTATTCTTATCTTGAAAAATAATCTTTTAAAGATTTTCTCCCAGACTACCAGAGAGAGACAAAGTAAAGATCCTACTACTTACGATTTTCAGCTGACATATGAGCATATGTAACTTCTATGCCATATTAGGACTTCCCACCTCTCTCATAAATCGATATACTGAGGACTTCTTTTGGATTAGACATTTCTTTTGCACAAGGCTGCAAAGTACACTTAAGTAGATGCTTTCCTGTGCTGCAAAACCTAACCACATGTAATGGTTCATCCTGTTCTGTTTCCTCACATCCTTTCTTTCCAGTGAAGGCATATGGCTGATGTACAAAGAGTTCCAGTCAAGAAACTCTTTAAGTTTTTTGTCTCCTGAAAAAGTGAATGGGATTTCTCACTAGCAAAATTGTCCCTAAAGGCCATTGGGAATATGGGGCACTTTATCATATACCCCAACAACTAAATGCTGTTCCAGGAATTATCTAGGTTAAACCGGCATGGATGGAGGACACCAAGGTTCAAGACCCTGATCTGAATGCCAGAATTAATTGGGAATGTCAAACTGTAGCTTTTGTCTCTTAACACTAAGCAACTGACTATTATGGAGGTGTCTACTAGTGGGTGGTTGGATGGAGGGGAATTCCAGGATTTCAAACACCAAATTGGAAATATTTTCCAAGCACTTTGAAAACAGCTGGGTTGTTCTGGACATATCAGCATTTTCGGAATAAAGATTTATTCAATGTTTTCTCATTTCTTCTAAAGCTAAACAGTTGTGACTTACAGAATAATGATGTTAGGAGATTTTTACAATGATCATCAGTGCTAATTATGATTCTAAAAATTAAATGTATGCAATTACAGTTCAAAACTAAGATAAACAGGGCGTTTGCTACCACTACATCATATTTATTTAAGACACCAAATAGGTTACTTTTGGAGGATATTTGAAAGAATATTCTTTCTAATGACAAATTCTACAGTAATCAAGAACAAAGAAAAAGATGCCCTGACCAAGAGCAGATTTTAGGGAAGCTGCAAAATCACAAAGGACAAGGGTAGGCACACATTACAAAATGAACCTATTATCACTAATTGTTTAGAATAATTTTTGAGTTTCCTTTTTTTATTTCTGACTTCACTAGTGATTTTGTCTGGGGGAAAAAAAAGCAAATAAGGATTGAAGAATCGCAACCACTTGCTTCCAAAACAGGAGAGACAAAAAGATGGCATGACTTGCATCTTACTGACATCTTCTTCAATCCAATTGCTATGGCTGGAAGCCCTGGGTGCAACAGATCAGCAATCCTATCCATTTAGTCCTACTGTCAATAGCTGAAGAAAATCCATGGTGAATACCTCAAACAAGGACATCTCCTGTGCTTTGTATGATCTAGTTTATCTAAGTCTTACCTATACTGAATAAAAATTTATGTTAACTATATCAGGAGAAATCCTGCTGGCCACCCAAACAGTGCTGGTACATGTAGTACTGGCACATATGGCCGTGTCCATTTGTGCAGCAACTTGCAGAGCACAGGGAGCATAATGAAAGACTCTTGCCTTAACTACAAAAAAAAAAAAAAAAGACTGCAGCTGCATATGAAAAGCAGACATATTTCTTAGGCAAAAATCAAAGACCAAAGCAATATAAAAACATATTTGTGACTGAGATTGTACCTAACCTCAACAAATTTAGTTGCAGATGTATAGATGTTTCAGAGAAGTCAAGAAACAAAAAGCTGACATTACAGCTTGTTCTGTCTCTCAGTCACCGGTCTGTCTTCAGCCCTTGTTTCTGCTGAGGCCTTGTTTTCAGGCACCACGTTACCACTTGAGTTGTGTTAATCTGTTTCAGTTCTACATCCTAGACAGTGTTATTTCTTCAGTTTCAATATCTCGGGGTGATCAAAGGTGATTTCTTTCCCTGAGTTTTTTTTTATTTGTCCATAACACTAATTGGAAGCCACCAGGTCTCAAACTTTTGAGACCCAATTTAAAAGCATTTACAGGATTGAATCAAGAAGACATTGTTAGTGAACAGGATCTCTACAAGAAAAAGTAATTTATGTTCAAACAACACCTCTAATAATTGTAAAACAAGAACAATTTACACAGGGAAGGCTCTTCTACAGTCCACAAAAATCAGTTTTTAAAATTGAATCTAACAAGTTAAGTGATTTTGTCTGGAAAGGTTGCTTGGTAATATTTGAGCTTTCCCTGACCTTTACTTACCTAAGGAAAACTAACTGGAATAAGCACCAACTGTGCATGTGTGCATCACCATATATTATGAAATAAAAACTTCTTTTTATCCTTTTATTTGTGCTTGTGAATTAAGATTTATGACAAAATAAACTACATGATCTGATGTGTGATTTGTGTTTTATTTCATGAAAGAGACTGCAGCTCAATTAATCCTCCATAAAACTGCCAGATTTGTTAATAGAAACAGCAAATATAAGACCTTGGTACATGCCAGCAGATATTTTTTACAGTGGCACAGGAATTTGAATGATATATCCAAAATAAATTCTCCTGTCCTGCAGATTGAGTAGATATTGCAAACAAGCTCCTAAAATGTGAAGACCCGTTTGTCCCAGGAGAGCTGTTGGAATTCCCAGTGCTCAAACCACACTAGATGTAGTCAGGAAAACACTGGAAAAGGTTGCAGGGTAGGGAACAAGTCCACACATGCCAGGGAATAGACTGGTGGACTGCATAGTCTTTGTCAAGTCCACTTTGATGAGATACCACCAAAAATCTCCTGGTGGAATCAGTACCAAAATATAATTTAAAAAAGTTTTAGTGAAGAAAGATATGTTAAAGTTTCAGTGTTTTAGACTTCAGGCTGCATATCATAGCACTTCATTTCTAGGAAGATGAAGGGTTTTTGTTTTCCATTTTGCTCCTTACTTGGTGAAGGAATGAGAGGGGTGAAGTTTACACACATGCGCTTGAGGAAATTAAGATTATACACACGAAAAATAATTTCTCAGGTGCAGAAATGTTCATGATGACTGCGGGTACTATAATCTTATGAAGGTGTGACTGATGTAACAGCCACCCAAGCTGACAGGCAGAGTCACAGCTAGATGAACTACGTTTCCAAGGAGAAGGACAAAAGCTCTCAGAAACAGGGTAGGGGACAGAAACATAAGCCTGTTAGTGGAGGCAGGGGAGTGTCCTGCTCTGTTTCTGCTGTGAAAATAACCTCCTGGTTAACATGGTGGGAACAGGAATTCTCCTTTTGCCCCATAGCAACCTCTGTTCCTACATCCAGCCTACCTCCTGCTAGCATCTCCCAAGCTCATAATCTTTTCCAAAATGCCCTACATTGGCACCCCTTCCTCTGGAGGCTGCCTGCATGGCCTAAGTTTGGTCATACCCTCACAGCGCCACATCACGCCCTCTTCCCAAAATCACTCAGGTGTTTTGTGCCAGTGTCATCAGCTGGGGAGGCCCCTCGGTACCTGTCGGCCTGTGTCAGACATCAGTGCAGCACATAATGAGATGGGTGGGGGTTCTTGCATATGTTATAACCTCACGCGCATACACAGACGTACTTATGGGGTGAATCAGACGCTGGGAGAAGACAGCAGTCCAGGTACTATAAGATGTGTACTACCTCTGGTCTCACTGATGCTATGAGGCTGCATATCAGCCTCTGTTTTAGTATGCCGAGTGTCAAGGCTTTTAGTGTGCTGTTACGCTTTTAGAAACTTTCAGTCATGAAGAATAGTAATCTGTGTTTTCAGGCTTTAGTCTGAGAGGCCAATGCAGTTAGATGGAGAGGAGGGAGAGGAGAGGAACTGTGAAGCGTCAGACACAGTCAGTCATGGTATAATGTGTGACACAGTCCACTGGAGAGGGAATGATAAGTTATAGCTCTGTGAGCACCTCCACACCTTGCAGTAAGTTTGTGCCTGCTTACTGATGAACTGGCACAGCTACTTTGTACCAGCCTTGAAAAATCCATGCAACCTACTCACAGGAAAGTTTTCTTCATAATCCAAAAGAATTATCGTATAATTTCTACAGTAGGGACAGGGTTTATATCCTCACATATAGCGATCTTCTTCCTTTGGGATTCCCCTGAATCACTGTAAGTATGTTAGATATTTTCTAGTAATACTTTCAAAAATTTTAAAATTAATATTTTCTTAAAAGAAGTTTGCCTTACCAAAAGGCATAGTGGAACAATTTGGATCACAACACAGCCAAAAAGATCTACTTTTTTTCTCTGTCCTAAATCCTTGTACTCCAATTCTTCCAATTCTTCCAATTCTTCACCTTTTGAAATGAAAGGTAAATAAAAAAAAAAAAAGTATGGGGAAATAAAAGAAAAATATCAGGAAATAATGAGTTGGTAAACTTTGAACTCTTTCTCCAGTTTTTCCTAATCCCTGACAGTACTTTATCATATCATGACAACTTATGTTCCTTAAGAGTTTCTTGTAATGTACTTTTTCAGAAGCTTATGAATAATATCTGATGAATCACAGATTCAAACTGCTCTCTTGAATGTGCAAGGGCCAGGAAAGAGAAAGGGAATCAGTAGATGAAAGCTATTTTGAATTATGTCAATAAATCCAAAACTGACTAGGCTGTTTTCTTAAAGAAATACTCTGCCCACTGCAGAACTTATATTGGCTCTGAAACGTGAAATGAAGTCTGAGGATTTTATTTTGATATGGACACTAGCGCACCAAATTGTTGATCTCTTTAAAAGCCAATTGAGATATATCACACCCAAATGTTGTGTCTCTGTTTTTAAGGCTACAGACCTAGGTCTGTGTGTCTGATGGGTGGTGATGGGAGTGGGATGAAAACAGCATGGGAAACTGAAGAAGGGAGATTAAGCGCAGTCATACTGTGTAAGGCTTAGCTCCACAGATATTAGTGACTGAAAGCCTTTGGCAGGAGAAGATTTGTAGAAAGACATCAGGAAATGTGATTACGGCTAAGGACAGGCTGTACCTGACTGTCATGTGATGGACTGTTAATATTTACATTATTGTAGTGCTTGGGAGGTCCAGTTAGAAGCCAAGTCTGTATTTCACTGTGTGCCTGCACACAGAAAACAGGTGTCCTGAGAAATGTCTCAGACACATGAGATTTGGAGCCAAACCCATTGTTTCCTTCACAGAAATGGGAGCTATGCACACTGCCAGGTTCAGTGGGAAGCTGAGGGTGACCAGAAACCAGAGTGACAAACTGGGCTCATTAGGAAACTGTTCTCTCCTTCCTACATCACCTTCTATTGCACGTCAGAGAAACTGTGGTATTTGGCCAAAATACTAAACACTTAACAAATTCATGAGGAAGAAAAGTATAGTTTACCATGACATGACATCACCATGTCATCTGAACATTGTAGTTCATGGACTTAAAAGCCTAGGTGTCCCTCAAGGGAGCACTCAAATATTAAATTATCTTTTCATAGTTCCACTGTAGTTTTCTTACCATGATGGCCTCTGAGACACTGTCAGCCCTGGGGTCCTACAACCAGTGTGTGTGAAGGAGAGGGAAACACAACCTAGAACAATTTGTTCTGGGAATACACTTGTCGTTCTTCTATTTACCCTTCAGGGCTATTTAGAATTTCTTTTAAGCCTTGAAAATGGTATTCATCTCCCTTCCACTGTTCCTTTTCTTTTTAATGTTAATTCTGTGATGAGATCTTGTAATGCTCCAGCTCTCCTCCTAGATTTTTTTCCTCTGGTTTCCCTAGTATTTATCAGTGCAAACTACTAAATGAGAAAAATATGGAGATGGCTGCCAAAAGAACGTTTGCAGTGGAGAACCTATAGTATCTGCAGATTACATAGGCATACGAAAAGCAGCTCTAAAATTTGCAAGTTTGAGTGGTAATAACAGCTGCTTCAGCTGCTAAGAGATTTTATAACACCTGCAGACTCCTTTGCTGATGCTGCAGACTCAGCCTTGTCCAATGCTAAAACAGTAATGAGCATTCAATTGGCTGCTGTGACTGCATTTCTAGGAGGTGCAATGGTACCTTTGACTAGAGTGTAGACATAACCAACAGTGATGATAAAATCACCACAAGTACTAAAATTGTCTGTAAGTTAAGAATACAGAAAGAAGCTGTTCTCAACTGCAAAGTTCCATTACAAGGATGAGAGCTTTTCTAAAACATAATAGTCTTGAAGGATAAAAAGACAGTGGTTCCCATGGTGATGAGAAAAAGGATACTGGAATTAAAATGTGGAGGTCTCTTGAAATAACTAGGAAACAAATGATGAGTAGTGTTTACGGTATGGTGACTAAATACAGAATTATGGAAATGTATAGTTGAATCAAAAGAAAGGCACAAGACATGGGGTGTTCTGAGGGTCAGGAAAATGGTTGTTGGTGGTTATATATGTATGAATTTCAGGTGTGAAAGCTATGTTTGCTTTAAAATAAAAAGCATAAATTTAATTTTTATTGCTAAATATGTATGTATATTTTTTCCCTCCAAGTACATTTATCCTATAGAATCGTAAAAGCATAGAATCATAGAATGGTTTGGGTTGGAAGGGACCTTAAAAATGATCTAATTCCAAACCCCCTGCCATGGGCAGGGACACCTTCCACTAGACCAGGTTGCTCAAAGCCTCATCCAGCCTGGCCTTGAACACTTCCAGGGATGGGGCATCCACAGCTTCCTCTGGGCAACCTGTTCCAGTGCTTCACCACACACAGGCCCTTGTAAAAAGTCCCCCCTCCCCCAGCTTTCCTTGTAGCCCCTTCAGGTACTGGAAGGTGCAATAAGGTCTCCCCAGAGCCTTCTCTTCTCCAGGCTGAACAAGCCCAACTCTCTCAGCCTGTCCCCATAGCAGAGGTGCTCCAGCCCTCTGAGCATCTTTGTGGCCTCCTCTGGACTCGCTCCAACTGGTCTATATCCTTCTGATGTTGAGGGCTCCACAGCTGGATGCAGCACTCCAGGTGGGGTCTCACCAGAGCAGAGTAGAGGGGCAGAATCCCCTCCCTCGACCTGCTGGCCACACTTCTCTGGATACAGCCCAGGATACGGTTGGCTTTCTGGGCTGCCAGCGCACACTGCCAGCTCATGTCCAGCTTTTTGTCCACCAAAATGTAGCCCATCCTACAGCATACTCTTGCTCACATAGGGGAAGCTCTGGATCAGAGAGTAAGATGTGCTCCTGAAATACTCTGTCTTCTCATAGTATTTTCCTTCAGCCTCTACCCATTACTCACATGTGCCTTCAGCTGTGAGCATCCTCTGCTCCACCAAGTGAGTTTCATTGCTCTTTGCAAAGAGCTGTGAGCTCTGGCATAACAGACATCCCCATTAATGGTCATGTCCAGCTTTTCATCCACCAGTACTCTGAAGTCCTCCTCAGACTGCTCTCAATCCACTCTGCACCCAGCCTGTGCTTGTGCTTGGGGTTGCCCCAACCCAGGTGCAGGACCTTGCACTTGGCCTTGTTGAACTCCATGAAGTTGGCAGTGGCCCACCTCTCCAGCCTGTCCAGGTCCCTCTGGATGGCATCCCTTCCCTCCAGCATGTTGACTGCACCACACAGCTTGGTGTCTTCAGCAAACTTGCTGAGGGTGCACTCAATGCCATCATCCATGTCACTAACGAAGATTTTAAACAATACTGGTCCCAACACTGACCCCTGAGGAATGCTGCTCGTTACTGGTCTCCACTCAGACATTGAGCCATTGACCACCACTCTCTGAGTCTGACCATCCAGACAGTTCTTCATTCATCAAGCAGTCCATCTGTCAAATCCATGTCTCTCCAGTTTAGAGACAAGGATGTCATGTGGGACAGTATCGAAGGCTTTGCACAAGTCCAAGTAAATTACATCAGTTGCCCATTGTCTACCCACAAAGGTCATGACCCCATTGTAGAAGGCCAACATATTAGTCAGGCACGATCTGCCCAATGCTGAATTTTTTTTGTTTTTAAAGAAAAAAATTAATCTTCATTTTACATGAAAGTGGTTTATGTTATGGTATTAAAGTCCTTTTTTAACAACCTTTCAGAAATTGCCAGAATTATATTGCCTTTTTGAAGGTCATCAAATATATTGAGTCTGAATTTACATATCCAGGATTTCTGGAGATCATAGCAGTGCTATAAAATTTAAGATCAATCTTGAATTCTTGAATCTATTGGAATTTTCAATATAGCACATGCAGACTAAATGTTGTAAACACACATGTTGTTAATAGAATATTTCTATAAAATTTCTCTCCCCCCCTGCTTCCCCCAAGGACTTAGTGCATGTTAGATATTATATATATTTGGATTTTTAAAACATATGGCTGTATATCACCTGTTAATTTTCAACTTTTCAAATATGTTAAATCACCAGATTTGAGGCATAATGAAAGAATGAAAAATCATTCTCTGATTTTGCCAAAGAAATTAGCCAAATCAAAGATAGATACAAAATTATTTGGTAGAAGAAAAAATGTCTTTTACAGGAAATATAAAATCCCTTCCTGTAGGTGAGAATGTGACTGAGAAAAACCCCAGGGAGCTAGAAAAAAAGAGCAACCTGAGGTCACATATCCCTATCCCTAACTGGTCAAAAACTTCATGGATTAATCTGGTTTTGACAACATGAAAGAGAATTGTTAAAACCACACATTCCCTCTTTGTCTTCAACAACCTGGGGAGAGCACCACAGGGATTTGAGTTAGCATGGATGCTGTATTATGCCTTTTAACTGAAGCTGAATGAAACTGCAGCCTTTTTAAAATATTAGCAAGTTCCTTGCTTGCCTTATTGTTCATCTCCTATGAAAAATCCACCTGACTTTGCCTCGGACTCCGTCAATTGCTGATGGATTTAACCAGTCAGCCTTATTCACAACTTCCTGCTTGTCTGTTCTCCAGCTTTTAGGATCTCATGCAATTCCTGAGAGAGAGCATTTAGAAATAAATCATCAAATGACCTCACACAGGAAATAATCCATTTTATTCAATTTCTTTTGCCATGGACTTAGCTTGCAGAATTGATATACAGAATCCTCATTTTAGTGTACTAAACAAGATCAAAGGTGACTCTGTCTATTCCAAATTCCTTTGAAAAGCTAATCTGAATCATTATGCTTTAGACAACTTCTCTCCTAGGAGGCTTTTCTTTAATGAACCATTATTCTACATAGCACAGGATCTGCTCAACAAAAATAAGCCCAAACATCATAGAATTTTACAGCTGCTGCAATTAAAGAGACATTGTCAAGTGAAACTTTTCTAAAACCATGGAGCAGATTTTTTTTTTTTTAAATATATATATGTATTAAATTTAGTGGATCAGTCAAAAAAGTTTTCAGAAATATTTTAAATCCAGATAAAATTGTCTGTTGCCAATATGCAAAGACTGAATGGGGAACCAAATTCTATGTTCATTATGACTAAAATGACTTCTGAGTTCATTGCTTTGTTCAAGCAGAAGGCAAAAAGCAATCTTATGAAATTATAGGGCCTGATCCAGTGGAACTGGATTAAATACAATTGAAAACTGAAGTGAATTGAATTCTTTAAACTCTTTGTCTTTCAGTAGGTAATGCTGCAGTTAGTAGTAGCATTAATAGCACCTGATTTCTTCTGAAAATATGTCTAGGCAAGAATACCTCTTCAGCACTCTAAACATGGTTGCTGTAGGTACAAAAACATTCAAAATATTGTCGTGAAAATATTCATAGGACTTGTACTTGAAAAGACAAGAATCCATTTTCCATAAAGGAGGCTGATTCCATTATCTGATTTCCTTTAAAAAAATATGTGGGTAAGTTTTCATGTTTATTTATAGCTGCTGTTTTCATTATATCTTGCTTTCTTATGTGCCATTTCATGCATTATGCAGGAGCAAAAATGAAACAAGACCCAGTGAAAATCTGGTTACAGAATAGCCCTGAATTTCACCAACTTAAATCTCCTGAAGTTTTTGAAGGAGGGTATAATTTCCACTTTAGTGAGAGAGGTATGGGCTGAGCCAGGGCAGTACCCAAGAGCAGGCAGGGCACCCCCTCAGCCAAAGAGAAGGAGGACATCAGTACCTGTCCTCTGTGGAGTGCAACAGAAGAGACACCACTTTGGGGTTTCACACAGAGAAAATCTGTGTGTCTGTGGCAATAAATGCAAAGTCATGTCAGAACTATGATCATTTTTGCATATACCTGGAAACAAAGCACACTGGCATTCGTTCTCAATATTCAGACAATATTCAAATATTACTGCATCTAATCTGAGGTATAGAATTTTTGGTTGCAGGTAGTTGATGCTTCCTTGGGCATGCCATTGATAAGGTGCCATTGATAGGATGCCTTCACAGATTAACAGCATTGGATATGACTGATCAACTCTTACTTTCCCTTTAAAAGTCTAGGGACACACATTGGTTTTAACATCTTCTAAAATATACATTTTCTCTCTATCTTTTCTTTGCTGGATTACTAGGAATTTAAAAATAAATTATATAATCACAGATTAATAGATTATAGAATCACAGAATGGTTTGGGCTGAAAGGGACCTTAAAGATTATTCCACCTCCCCTACCATGGGCAGGGACACCTTCCACTAGACCAGGTTGCTCAAAGCCTCATCCAGCCTGGCCTTGAACACTTCCAGGGATGGGGCATCCACAGCTTCTCTGGGCAACCTGTTCCAGTGCTTCACCACCCTCTCCGGGAAGAATTTCTTCCTGATATCTAATCTAAATCTCCCCACTTGCAATTTAAACCTGTTACCCCTTGTCCTGGCACTACCTGGCCTTGTAAAAAGTCCCCCCCAGCTTCCTTGTACCCCCTTCAGGTACTGGAAGGGGCAATAAGGTCTCCCCGGAGCCTTCTCTTCTCCAGGCTGAACAAGCCCAGCTCTTTCAGCCTGTCTCATGGGAGAGGTACTCCAGCCCTCTGAGCATCTTCATGGCCTCCTCTGGACTTGCTGCAACACATCCATGTCCTTCTTATACTGGGGGCTCCAGAGCTGAATGCAATACTCAAGTCAGGAGGGCTGAGCAGAGGGGGAGAATCACTGGACCGACACAACTTCTCAGCTATGATGGAAAATGGCTTGGCATCTTCATCTGCCAGTTTCCTCATGACCCGTGGATGTATCTCATCCATTCCCATGGGTTTGTACACCTGCAGGTTCCTTAGATGGTCTCAAACCTGATGTCTTCCTACAGTGAGGTGTTCTTCATTTCTCAATCCCTGCCTTTGCTTTCCATGGCTTGAGTGATGTGGCCTGAGCACTTGCAGTGAAGTCCGAAGCAAAAAAACCGAGTATCTCAGCCTCCTCCATATTCTGGATGACCAGGTCTGATGTTTCGTTCTTGAAAGGGCCCATATTTTCCCTTGTCTTTCTTTTGGCCCTGATGCACCTTTTCTTTTGTTGTTCTTGAAGTTCCTGGCCAGATTGAATTCTCTCTGGGCTTTTGCCTTCCTAACCTCATACCCAGCTGCTCACACACCCTAGTCACCATGACTATTTCTAGTCCTTTTTAATCCAGTGAGACTTCAACCATGAGAAAGACAATTTTACTTTTTTAACATTTGGTTTCACCAGTCTTCTGTAACCTTTCTGTTAGCTGAGAACGCTCCATAAGGCATTTTATTATAGGTATTAATATGACATCTGATTAATACAGCCACCATTATAATTACAAAACCCTTGTTCCAGGAAGATAATTACATTTAATTTTCTTTTGATTCAATTATATTAGTATATTACACTTGTATTTTAATTTTCCATTTTGAAGTGTTTTATTATGATAGGAAAGTTTGACTTCCTTGCAGTTTTGAATGTTTTTAAAGGCTGTATTTGGTCTCAATAATTAGATAATCAACAGAAAACATATAGCTGTATATAGAAGAACCTGCTCTTACTGATGCAACTATTTTTTTTTCTGTAATTTGTTACTTCCAAACTTTGGACAAAATCCATGAGAGTAGATGAAGTGTCAAAAAAAATACTTTCTGCTGTGTGGCAACAGATACTGAGCTGACCATCAGAGACTGTCTGAGGATGTAGCAATTTTTGGTGTAGCATCTGTAAACAGAGTAGGTCTAAATAATCGTTTGGGTCACTTCCTGTTAAATAAAAGAACATTAACATTTTAACCTGATCAAAGTGATAAAGTTATTGAGAATGATGTCTCATCTTCATTTGATAACTTCCCACCATAGCTACCTATCTGAGGAAGAAGAATGATGCTTGACTTCAAAGGCATGTGCACATGTAAGAAATTTGGGCAGAATCCTTAACATAAACAACCTTTTTTGTAAAATGTCATACATGCAACCTGCACTTAAATCTCACTCTCAAGACATTTCTGATTGTGGCAAAGCTTTAAAAGCCAGAGACATCATGAGAAATTCTCTGGGCAGAATTTACATTGTCAAGATTTATTTAAAGTAGCACAACAGTTACAGAACTGATGAAATCAAGGTTGTAAGCATCATATACAAGTTAGATTTTTTTTTTTTTTATGGTAACTTGAAGGGTTTTTCTTTTCCTTCCTGCCCACACAATTATTTTTGCTAAAACCTTTCCATAGGGTATTCTGGAAAAACACCAAATTGACATTTTGGAGGCATTATGGTCTCTGCATGTGCACAGAACAAGAAACAGCCCGGGAACAAAAATACAAGTATCAATGTGCTGCCCCAGAAATGAAGTGTCAGTCTGACTCTGAACATTTAAAAATCAAAGTGTGAGATTACTATCCACTTGGAGTTTTCCACTCCAGGGTACCCAAAAGCATGCCAATTAGTGCCAGTTGTGCTGACAGCTATTCATTAAGTCTATCAGGAAACTGCTCTGAGATTTAGGGGCTTCATTAATTCCTCTAAAAGCATCAGAGAGAGTTCTTTGTCCATAGTAGGGAATCTGAATGCTTCCTTTTAAGATAGCTCACGTATGCTTCAATGTGGTCAATAATAATTCTGATGAGGGTCATAAATGGCAGAACACACTGCTTGCTTTGCTCTTGCCAGCTGAAGTAAAGCAACCAGCACTTAGCGGCAGTTCTGGCCCTGAGGGTGATTTCTCTCTTTGTCTACGCATTGTAGCAGAATCTCACCATACACATGCTGCTCTGGAGCACGTGATGACATCTGTAGTTTTGAGGGATAAATTCAGATCATACAGGCAAGAAAGAAGAATAACAAAAAGAAAATTTCCACTTAAGGATTTTCCTATACATCAGGGAAAAGCAGTTGGTATTTTCCTCCTTGCCCGCTCCCCAGATAGGTGCCGGTAGCACCAGTTGGCTCACCCTACAGATCCTCTTCTCTCATGAGGAAATATTTATCAGTGCAGACCTCGACTATTTTGTGTTCTGGGATTCAGTTGGCTAAACTCTCCCTAGCAACAGAAATTATTATGGATGATATTCCTTTTTAGCTTATGACATGAAGGATGAAAGTTTAACTCTTGATATTTTTTCTTGACTGACACACTATGGATGCTATTATTATCCATATAAAGCCAAATTTATGAGCTTGAGTCCTAATGGTTTGTTTCTTTCTTTCTTTCTTTCTTTCTTTCTTTCTTTCTTTCTTTCTTTCTTTCTTTCTTTCTTTCTTTCTTTCTTTCTTTCTTTCTTTCTTTCTTTCTTTCTTTTTCTTTCTTTCTTTCTTTCTTTTTCTTTCTTTCTTTCTTTCTTTCTTTCTTTCTTTCTTTCTTTCTTTCTTTCTTTCTTTCTTTCTTTCTTTCTTTCTTTCTTTCTTTCTTTCTTTCTTTCTTTCTTTCTTTCTTTCTTTCTTTCTTTCTTTCTTTCTTTCTTTCTTTCTTTCTTTCCTTTCTTTCTTTCTTTTTCTTCTTTCTTTCTTCTTTCTTTTTTTCTTTTTCTTTCTTTCTTTTTTTTTTTCTTTCTTTCTCTCTTTCTTTCTTTCTTTCTTTCTTTCTTTCTTTCTTTCTTTCTTTCTTTTCTTTCTTTCTTTCTTTCTTTCTTTCTTTCTTGCAGAACATTAAAGACTTGAAATACAGAGAATAGAGTTTGCCTCAACACCAATAATGTATGTATGAGTGATATTTTTCTTCTATTTTTTTTTTTTCCTTTTTAAAAAAGGCATTTCAATTTACTTTTATTCATTCAAATCCCATGGAGTATTAAACGAATTGATTCCCATGTTGTGGTTTTGAATTCTCATCTTTTAAATCTTTCCAAATGGGACTGTCATATTTATTATTAATAGTCCTAATTTCACAGCCTCCCCATTTGCACATTGCCATGATCTTACATAGCTTTAACTGAAATGTGTGTGTGTGTACACATATACACATATGGATTACATTAAGTCAAGAACTACTTAATAAAAGTGGGCTGGTATTTTTTTCCCCTCATACAAGCATTAAATACAAATATCTACCTTGATGTTGTAATTTCAAAAATCGTTGTGTAACTTCAGGATACACTGTGGAAGTCCCATTGACACTAATGGGAGCAGAATTAGTGAACCAAACACTTCTGAAAACTTTTTGAAGTCTCCATATATACAAATGTTTTCAGGAACTCTAGAGGGGACCCAGGGCTTTTATTTTCTCCGTCTGCAATTTCTTAATTCGTTAGGCTCTATAAACTTTTTTTTTTTCTCTTTCTTGCTGTTTATGACAGATTTTTCTGTCAGTTTTCCTAAGCGTTGGAAAAATAGACGACTTGAAAAAAACATTTTACCATTCAGGGGAGTATAAATGATATATTTTTTTGTCTATAATTTAATAAAGCTTTGAGTTGAGCTACTTAGCTTTTTCTTTCTTCTCTTTGTTATTTTGTAATTGTTTATGCCCTTATTTCTTTTAAGTGATTCACAAGGTGACCTTGAAAATGAAGAGAATAAAGATTTTGAAAGTAATAAAAGCAGTATATAAGCACTAAAACCTTGTATTACTATTACTAAGTTGTGTAACTACCTTGCTGTCACAGACTTGGACCAGTCTCAGGGATACTGGATGCCAGGGAGGGCTCAGCCACCCCTGGGTGTGTTCCCCATCCGGGGACCACTGCTTTAACTCTTTTTTACCCCTGAATTAGATTATCCACACAGGCTGCAAATAACTTTGTTCATCACGTAGCCCTATTGCAATGTCTTTGATTTTCTCTGTGTCTAAGGCCAATTAAGGTCTGTGAATAACATTTCATAGCTTCTGGTCTCCCTCCCCAAGAGTGTTACTGAAATGTGAAGTTACATAAAGTTACTTGAAAAATTCATCCATTACTTCTTTGATTTTCCAGCTCATATTGGATTAGTCTAGTCTGTAAGAGCAGAGGTAGCCCAGGACCCACATTCCTGAGGGGTGCTTTTGAGTGGGAGTTTCCATGTGGTTTTCCTACATGCCTATAAGAGTTTGGAATAGGACTGTGGCCATTTTTATCCAAGTGGAGGTTATGTCCATATCTTAGTGGTGTTTGTTCAGTTGTATCTGTGTACTCAGGTGAGATCCTGTAACCACAAAATAATGTTTACTTGTTAGAGGAAAACTGCATTCCCACTGAAAAATGTAAAAGCAGGAACTAGCTTTAAGACTGGCAATATTTTGTTGTAACCCTGATCTTTGCACTCTAGAATAGTGTACTTCAGCTGATCAATTTATCTCTGCAATGCTTCCTTTTGCCATAAAGTACTATAGGGGAGGATGGACTCTTTTCAAACAACATATGGATACTGCTGCCAAAATGTCTTTTACTTAAATAGAATTAGAGTCCACATTTAATGATGAAAGTGCTTCCATGGAATGAAAGGGCTTCTATAGTTGCACTGCCTTGCTGATTAACACTTCCCAGATACAAACCAAATTAACCAAAAGTAATGAATTTTATTTAACAGATCTAAAATTATGAAAGAAAATAAGATTTACAGTGCTGTAAATCTTTATCCTTATCTTAAAAGAATGAAACAATTTGTCTAAAAATACTAAAAGCAATAATTTTTTACGTTCAGTTAATAAAGTATACTTGAACAAAATATAACCAGGAAAAAAAGGAAGAAAAAAGAAGTAGAACAATAAGAAAGATCCCATGAGATGTGTAGGTTTCCATTCTTTTAGGAACCACAGCACTGGGTCAGGTGTCTGTGTCCTGAGACCCCCTTGACACAAAGATCAAAGGAAGGATCAGAGCTATCCAAGGCAGCTAATAAGAGATTTTGAAAAGCCAACACCTTATTCTGACTGCAGTTCTTCCCCTTGAATGTGTTTTGAGTTCTTGTGTTGGCTCTGTCTTATAATATACAGAGAGGTGTACATCTTTTGAAACAGAGAGAGCAGAAGTGGAGGTGGGCAGAGGAATGATGAGTTTAGGAACCCACACCACCCTGGTACTGTTTACTCAAGCAAGGACCCTCTACCTGCCTGCAGGCATGTGCCTGGGAAGCAGCTGGTCTTGACCCCTTCATGGCCTATGGGAGTTTATGCACTGACTTTAATGGAAAAGGGTTTTCAGTCGAAACTAGGGAACTATTTTCACAAGTACATTTATTAGATTGGAATATAGTTTCCCACAGGAAGTGTCAAAGTCAATTACACTAATTCACTTCAAAAGCTTTTTTCCATAGAGCTTCTGTGATCCCATGAATATTTTGGTGTCCATTTTACTTACACTAATATATTTTTAACTCCAGCTTTGAGACTAAGGAATTACGTGTGTTATATGACCTATTTGGAGAGCCCCTTACTACATATCATATATTTCACCAGATTAAATGAAGCAACATTTTGTTTAATAACAATGAGAATAATGAGAAAATTCATAGTGTATATGTTTAAATATACAGCCAGAGCACTAGACACAGCTGATATGAGAATGTAGTAAAATCCCATTTAAATTCTCAGTCTTATAGGGAATAAAGGTGACACTTCTAAATAGATGTTACTAAATGAAGGATTTCATTTTACACTAATAAAAAAGAAAAAAGAAAATAAAAATTTGCTGTAGAGGAAGTAATAGGTCCAATTTTCCAACTAACACTACTTCAGAAAACTTCAATTATGAAGACCATTAGCCTGACCTCATTTACCAGCATAGAATTCACTTAAAACTGATTATAGTAGCAACTTATCTGTCATGCTCTTTTTAAATACAAAGAACAAGAAAAATTGAATCAATGTAGTAATTATACTAAAATATCTTCATTTTTCATAGTTGTTTTAATATGTTAACAAGAAAGAACAATGTAACCAATGAAGTAATTACTTGTTGCTATCTGATCCCTGTTTTTTAAGAAAAGAAATTAAAACCTTAAAATAATTATTTTAAAACTCTTCTATTACCCTGCCTTACTTTTTATATCGTGGAGACCAAAAATTGCTGTGTTCAGTGAAATAATTAACCTAAATGCTCTTCTTTTCTGCATATATTCATGTAATGTGTATTGAAGAGAGGAAATGGCAAACAAGAAAATTCATGGACTTGTGTAGAAATTTAAACCTTTCTATTCTTCCCTTCTTGAATGACTTAACCTAGGCTGAAAGGAAATACAGTCTGACCCCTCTGCCATCACGGTTTTGGACAGGGTTGCAGCTGGACCTCACCAGCAAGGCAGTTAGAGGTATCTGTGTTCTGCTCCCTTCCCTCCTCCTATGAGCTGGTGAGGTCTGAGCAGAGCAATACACTCTGCTCAGAATTATATATGGAATTATACTTTCATATGTAAAACATCAAGAGTCCAACATTTGTTTAACTTTTGCAGGAACCAATAAGGAGCTAGCTTTTTGACTAGAGGAATGGTTCATTAAGTGCTGGGATTATTTGGGAGGCTGCGATTTGACAATCCAGGCACTACTGTTTAATATTTAAATGAACATGACTACTGCCTCTATTAAATATGCTTAGTTCCTCCCTATGAATGCTACCTGTGTCTCTTCTGAAACTGAAAATAATGAAATCACGTGTTTCTGATTCTAGTAACCTGTTTAACTCTATAATGTCAGTATGACTGCCTCTGGGCTAGCTGAGGGCTGCAGTCAGCACGAAGCCTGAGGGCTGATAGAGAACTGGAGATATTATTGCTAATACTAGGATTTCATCAGGTAGAATTTGTGTTAGAGGTCATGATTGAGGTTGGTGCTCATGACTGCTGCTCCTAATGGTTACAGAAGCTGGTTTCCCCCCTGGAGTCTGCAAGAGCTCAGGAAAAGGACTGGACTTACTTTTATAAGCATATAAAAATTACATCCTGAGTCTGTAGGACTGGCATGATTTAAATCCTGTTACTTCTAGTCTTAACCCTAATGAAATTACTGTACCACCACCCATCAATTCTTAACAGTGTCTTAAAGCATTCACTTGTGAAAAACTCCTACCCCAGCCTCACAGGAGTAAGCAATAAATCTCCCAGTGCCTTCTTGCTCTCCTGTCCCCTAACTCTAGCCTTAATCTATCTGTGACAATATACAGCAGAATCTGTCACTAGCTGAAGAATTAACATTAAGCCACTCATGTTAGTACTGTGACAGACTTCTCTGAAAACACCCGAGCACTTTCTGTCAGGCCAAGAGCTGGCAGGAGATACCTGCTACTGTTGTTAGAGTCACAGGAAGATTTAGAACAGCAGAGGCAACTGTATATTTTTGTCCTACTAAGATCAATACAGGTTCTTGCTGACATAGGCAAATACACAGAATTCGTGGGGAGGATGAATTAGATTGGTTTTCACTATAGCTGGGTTTAGGTGCGGAACAATCCCATGCTTCTGCCTGCAAAAGTTGCATGCCTAACTACGATGAGCAATCCTGGAGCAGGGAAGGTTAATCCTGGGGTGTGGGAGGACGTCCAGGTCATCCCTGGAAGGGGAAGGAAGCCTGGTCTGGATCTTGCAGGATGCAGGGAGGGATGTGTTTAACCCAGAGTTAAAATTCAGGGTAACAGAGGCTGAAGAACTAGATTAACTCCTGGAATACTACTGCCAGGTTCAGCTTATAATTGATTCTGAGACTGTGAGGGGTGAGTGTTTTATTGTGTTAAGGCTATGTTTGAGGCATCTGAGATAGAAAAATTAATGTTTAGTATGAATTCACTGTGGCACACTGTGGTGCTTTTAAAAATAATTTGTGACAAGGTCCAGGTTAGATGGAGCTAACAAATTACTATATTAAGTGTAGGTTTGGCATAAGGACAAAAATTATTGTATTATATTGGGCTAAGTGAGAGTGAATGCCTAGAGAGGTAAATGTGCTGTGATTTCTGCCAAAGGGAGGGTTGCTGATCAACTTTGTTGAAGGCAGGGTTAGGAAAAGAGTCTGAATTTACCTAAGGGTTAGCATAATTTCTTGACGGAGAATAACCTAACATCAGGTAAAAACCAATTTTGGTCTTGAGATCTAGATAACTGTCACTGGAAGAAGAGTGACTGGAAGTTCTGAAAAAAGTGAGCTAAGGTGAAGGTCAGTACCAGCAGTGGCATTTGGGTTTTGATAGATAGTGGAAGACAGGAAGGTCACTGCACTTGTGTGTTAATGGTTTCGTTAGGTCAGGTATTTGAAACAACAGAGCCAGGTTTATTGATTCAATTCTCAAGATTACCAGGGCTGGGATGATATCTTAAATAGGTCATACTTAGTGCAGGGACTAACAAGAATTGCTGCTCTAGTGTGTTAAGTTTAAAATTAGAATTTGCTGTGTCAAGGACTAAAGAGATGAGACCAACAGGCAGGAGAGGAATGAAACTGAGAAGACAGGCTTTTTGTTTGCTCTGGACATAATTATGGGGATGCCTGATAGGATAACTATGTAGATGAGTCTCTGTTTAAAAAAAAAAAAAAAAGGTGTGCTAGTCCAGGTGATCAAAAAGTTCTGATAATACCCATATCTTGAAACTGATTACACAACTTATTTATAGTCTATTACAATTTATAAAGAACAGACTACCCTGAATCCCCTTCACTTCAGAGATGGAAATGTTGCCTAGCTCAAGTATAGTGTAGCAAAACCAGATTTATCTTGCTCAGGTACAGCACTAAATCCTAGCTAACAAGCTTTCTGAAATTCAGAGCAGTGGACAGCTCTGGCTGGGCAAAACTTGTTCTGCACCTGAGGCACATCAGGACTTGTTATTTCAGATGTAGCTAAGATTGCCCTGAAATATTTTTCTGCTGTAAACCCTAAACTTCTGGTGCGTTCTGGAGCAGATATTGCGGAAAAAAATCCCTAACATAAACCACTCAAACACCCCAAGCCAAAAAAACCCCATGACCCAAACCACAAAAAATAACCCCAACCCAAAAACCAAAGCAAACAAACAAACCTCAAAAAAAAACCAAACAAAAAAGCCCCACCAAAAAAACCCTTAAAAATATATTTGCAAGTTACTTAAGAATAGATTAATTTACAAGCATCGTGTAATTATCATAACTAGAATACTAGATGTGTGGTATTAAGAGTTGTCTTCTACAAATATGGATTTGGAAGAAGACTTCTTTCCAATGTCTTTTTTGAAAGTAAAATAAACAACAAGAAGAATAAATTGTATTAATAATTCCATAAATGGAAATATTAACAAAATATTACTCTTTGTTTCAAAAGGAATTTTGCTTTTAAAAAAATCATAGAATCACAGAATGGTTGGGGTTGGAAGGGACCTTAAAGGCCATCCAGTTCCAACCCCCCTGCCATGGGCAGGGACACCTTCCACTAGACCAGGTTGCTCAAAGCCTCATCCAGCCTGGCCTTGAACACTTCCAGGGGTGGGGCATCCACAGCTTCTCTGGGCAACCTGTTCCAGTGCCTCACCAAAATAATACAAATATTGCTAAAATCCTAGTAATTTTTAGTTTTCTTGGACCACAGAGAACTTGAAACGATCTGAATTAATATGTGGAATCAGAGAAAAAGGTCCCAAACACTTTGCAAATTGGTTTTAAACTTTTGTTTTAAAGACAGATAAACTGAATTAAAATGAAACACTATTTCTCTCCATCAAAATAAAAGAGAGGTCTCTATATTCAGAAATAATGTTATATAGTTTTGGGAAGGGTGTGCTGCCTTTTACATACACTCTTTAGCTGAAGCTCCACTTTAAAACCAGAAAAATCCAACTGGGTAACCATTAAAGATTCTTTGCTTTTGATTCTGTGATGAATAAGAATGTACATTCATACCAAAGCAGAGCAGAAACCCTTCATTCCTATCCATGGTGAAATGAGAAAAACACTGGGTAATCTCACGTTTAACATTCCAGGCAGGGCAATGAGATTTAGGATGGTGCCTAAGGCAGTGGCGATTACACTCATTTTTCCTTTTAACTTTATCACTGCTACCTGCAGTGTTTCACAGAAATCAGTGGAGCAATGAAGGTCATGCATTATCTGTGGATTATAATACCACAGAAGACCCTGCTATCTGAGGGCACACTTTTGCCCAGAAGATCTTGGTTCTTCACTGACTCTGGTCTCATCTGAGCATCAGAGGGCAGCTGGTGCAAGCCTTTCCAAGCAGCTCAGTCAGATTATGAAAAAACATTGATAATGATATTTAGTTAATGAGGTTTGGGCTCTTTCTAGCTGGAAATGACAGAGATGAGGATGGGAAGCAAGAAAACAGCATTGACCTGAGCATGGAAATCTGACCAAATGCCCATTCAAGTCTATGGAGAGATCTCATATATGTGCACCCCTACTAAGTTTAAAAGAGGAAAGAATTACGACTTGAAAACAGAAAACAGCACTGTTAGATTTCTAAGGTGAATTTCTCATCTAACACAAAAAATCTAAGTAGACACTGAGAATGGGAATTTTCTTACTGATCTATGGTTATCTTACTATTCAGGATATATTACGAGTTATGCTCCTTTTTCAGCTAGAAGACAAAGATAGGCATCCTCAGAATGGGATTAATTCCTCCTGTCTTAGCTATTGCATTACATTTGGATAGATTACTGTCTCAAGACACCTTAGCTTTCCAAGTTTGTTTAAGGTAATAACAGAATAGGGATGTGTATGTTTTTACCTAGGATTCCCTGTTTGATTGTTGGAATTGAACTATAATGTTTCAGTTGTAAGCACTCTAATATTAGCATGATGACAAGTTCAAAGAGGTTATAATCCTGTCTCAGACATTTGGACAGTTTCCAAATTAAAAAAAAAAAATCTGAGCAACAGGATATATTGTTTTGATCTTTAATGCAGAGAGCCAGCTAGATCTACTGCTGCATGCTTCATACCTCTCTTGCATTATTAGCACATTCATCATCTCACAAGTGCATGTATGTACTTTTGAAAATAACTTATGAGGGTTGATGGGGTCTGCTGTCTCTATAAAATGATTTTGTCTGACATTTTCATAAAACCTGCATCAAAAGTGCTCCCATGAGGCTGTACCCATTTAGGTGAGGTCAGTATGCTCCCGTTGCTGTATGGTAAACCTGCTCATCTTTGCAAATATGAAATGATTTTCTAAAAAAAGTCAAATGTGAAACAATCTTAACTGGCGTAATGCAGCCTGTGGTAATGATGGATGTTCTCCAACCAAATTTGTGTGATCTTGTTCACTTAAGTGAAAAGTAACTTGGGCATGTATCAGCTATAATCCTGATTTTTCAACCTGATATTAGTCCAACCGATACTAAACAATGCCCAGCCACACTAATTTTATGAACAGATATTTGCATTTAATTAAATGTACATTAGTGTAGAATGATTGACATTGATGGTTTCCAGAGTTCATATTTGCAGGCAATTTCACTTCCATTTCATAACAACTTTATTTTGTAAGCAGAAAGGCGGAAAAGGCGTGGTTATGTCTCTGTTCCCCAGTCAGATATGTCAATGTGAGCAGACCTGGAGAGCAAAACCAGCCAGTACTGAGCATCCCAAGTCCACGGTGCACGCATTTCAAGCAGGGGGAGGAGGAGGTTTCAGGACAAGTCTTGTCTGGTTCCATGGACTGACCTCCCACTCGAATGTGGGGCACATGAGGTGAACTCCTGGAGAGTTCACTGAAGTTCAGTTATATCCAAAGGGGATTCAGATCAAGTGCTCTGAGCCAGCTCTGTGAAGTGCACCGAAGCGTAATAAACAGGGAGCATTGGAGGAACACTTGGAAAGTGTACCCTGACCCAGGTAAAACACTAATGCAGACACTAAATGAGAATAGGCCTCAGGAAAGTACTAAGAGAAACAAACATTGTTTTCTCTCTCTTTCAGTTTTGGAGACATAAGGGTCAATTTACCTCTCACCATCACCACCTGGTAAGGGAGATGAAGCAAACAAATACCTTTCCTATAAACATCAAATTATCTTAATCTTTTTCTTAAATTCTGCTCACTGGGGTTATCACAGCAGATTTTGAGACTTAGACTAACACTTCTAATCACAGGCATACTACCAAAACATATCCAGATGCGGAAATACAGTCCTTATTAGGTAAACAGCTGCGGAAATAGGTCCTTTCTTATTGAACAAAGTGCTGATGCTGAGGTTAGGTTATCCTCTTCTTTATCAGCCAGAGATGTGCTAGGCATAGCATGACTCTCTGTGACCAAAATGCCAGGCACCCAAGGAAAGGTTTTTCTTTTGTGAACTACTGAAAAGCTAATGCTACCTGTTCTATCGTTCTCACAATTCTTTGGTAAAATCATCAGACTGGTAGCAACTGGAGCAATGTGTGATATAAGAAAGAGAATGTCATTCTAGTTGGATATATAACACATGGACTGAGGAAAAAAGTAAAATATGAGAAAAGGAATTAATAATAAGTTAAACAGAATAAATACAGACCATGGAAGATGTCAATGTGAAAAGGCCTTTTTCTGATTAAAAATTTAATTGAATTTCCAAGTGCTTCTCTCCAGACAAATGCTGAGGAAACTCTGTTGTGTATTCCCAATTTCCTGATGTCCTAGAACTGATTGATGACAAGCCTGTTATCATTTTGTCAGAAGAGAGAGTTATATATGAAAAGAAAAAGCATACATTTTCTTAGCATGAAAACTGCAGGCATATTTAGCAAAAAACTTGTTTTTAATATAGTGCCATTGCATTCCCTTAATAGGTAAGATATCTGTGATCAATCACTTAGGCCTGAACACTCAAATAGATTTTGAAATACTACCATTCAGCACACTAGCCCATAATTGTACTGGAGAAACGAGTCTAAATGCTCTCATTTAGTTAATAGTAACATATTATGATGTAATCAATACACAGAAGCAATTGCTTACTCTTTGTGATAGTTAATGATGTTTAATTCTGAGAACTAATGACCTGGATAAAATGAAGAGTAAAAGCAGAAACCTAATTTGTGAGTGAGGCAAGTTTCAGTTTCATAGAATTGCAAATTGTTTAGAAAGTGAAAGTCACTTCAAGATGTCACTTCAATCACTACAAATATCTAATTTCAAATTAGAGGGAATTTTTTAAGTACTGCAATAGGTAAAAAAAAAAAGAAAATGTTAGCAAAAGCACAAACCAGGTTTTTACCAAAGTGTAATAAATTCTCATAGAAGCTACTGGAAGGTTGTTTAAAATGTGTGGGTTTGGTTAATGAAATTTACAGGTCTCAAGGCAATTCATTTTAAAGGTTTTTCATGTGACTTCAGGTGATATAGCAAGACATAGTCCATCATGAAATTTGAAGTATTAGCACCTTATCAGTTAATACTGGAGGCAGAATCATGGAGTTTATCATCAAACCTCTGGGTTTTTTCTGTGGGTTCTTTTTTTTTTTCTGCTTTGGGAAGACATGCTGAACAGACCATAACCTCAAATCAAGAAACAAATAATATTATTGTTTTCATAGCTACTAAATCATACTTGCTACTCCTTCCATGTCAACTTCTGTTTTCTCTTCCACAGACTACGGCATTCACTTGTGATTTGTTATGAGCTTGGTTAACTATCCAAATAAATCAAATGTGACAACATTGGCACTAGATTGTCATTGTAATATCAATTAGAAATGTGCTTTTTTAATTTTAAAAGGGTAAGTCAATAAAAGCCAACTTCATATACTACAGAATGTCCAGAAAAATAGGCAAACCAACACATTTTTGTCCCTAATGCAGAAGAAAAATAGCTATACAAAATCTAGTAATAAGAACTTCTTTTTTTTCAAAGTCTTACATGTAAATATTACATAAAAGCTATCTAACAGTTGCTATCACAGTTTTGTCTTCAGAAGGAAGAATGAAGTTGTGAAAATGAGTAAGTCATCACATGACAGCACGATTGCTTTCATGATGACCAGGGTATTCATGATTTTGGAGATTAGTTGTGCCTACAGCGAACGCAAATCTAAGCTACAGAGGACCGTGGAAAAGAGGACAGGAGTGGAGGGGAGAGCTACACTGTCCCCAATGCTCTTACAGAAGCTGCCCACATCAGGGAATAGCCGAAACAAATCTCATGCCTCTCCAATACCCTTAGGTGGATACGCACTGTCTTGGCATACAGTGAGAGCATCCAGGCTGCAAAACATTATTCAGGGTCTAGAAGGCAATATATGGCTTCTGTGCTTCCATATTTGGATACTTCCACTCTAATTCATAAGGATGCAGGCAATGGGTTAAATACATTCTTCCTGTAGCTGCTCTGAAGTGGAAGCAAATCCTTACCCAAGGGTTTGGAATGGCAAAACTTTATGCTTTGTTCATAGCCTAAGTTCCTCCAAAAATCTGGAAAGGTATTTTTTACAAAAGATTAAAGAGAATGTAGTCCTGGAGACAAAAATCCAAAGGAGGCAGTCGGAAAGGGGCAACAAAAATGAATACTGGTGTGAAGCTTGGGCTTGCATCCTCTGCAACATGTATTTATGCCTCAGCTTATTTTTAGTAGCTTTTTCCATTTCTAATGTAGATGTTCCTGTTATTCTGGCAAAGCCAGAAATACTACCTTTGTCTGAGTTTTTTCCTTGCCATCAGAAGTTCTTCAGAAATAATTCTCTCTCTGAGTTTTCCATAACATATAAATGAAAGGCCCCTGCCAGTGAAGCTGACTAAGTTTTATTAAAAAATGTCACTTATATTTAATCCAATTATATGTGTGACATACTGCAGTGCATATGTTAACCAGCCATATATACATAGATTGGTTTACAAAGAGATTGAAGAAAGTACTGATATATGCCCACTACTGTTGGGAACGTTCCCAAAAAGACCTGTCATGTTAGATCAATCGTTCATGGCATGCAGCCTGAGTTCAGCTGGGTTCCAGATGCTGACAGGCCTGAAGTTGCTCCAGCCAATATCAAGGAGTTTCTAGAAAAAGCTATGACAGTCTTCTCTGTCATATTCCATCACTGCAAAGACATTTGGAGGCTTTATCAGTCGTTATGTTGCAGGACTTTTTACAAGGGCCTGTAGTGATAGGACATGGAGTAATGGGTTTAAATTGAAAGTGTGGAGATTTACATTGAATATCAGGAAGAAATTCTTCCCGGAGAGGGTGGTGAAGCACTGGAACAGGTTGCCCAGAGAAGTGGTGGATGTCCCATCCCTGGAAGTGTTCAAGGCCAGGCTGGATGAGGCTTTGAGCAACCTGGTCTAGTGGAAGGTGTCCCTGCCCATGGCAGGGGGGTTGGAACTGGATGGTCTTTAAGGTCGCTTTCAACACAAACCATTCTATGATTCTATGATTGTAACATGCAGGGCTATCCCATCATCTCTCCCTCCTTACCTATGCCTCTTAAGAGTGTATAGCCATCCATTGCAGCACTGCAGCTGTGTGTCATCCCACAGTGTTTCCATGATGGCAAGTGTCATAGTTTTCCTGCTGTGCAATGACTTCCAGCTCCTCCTGTTTGTTGCCCATGCTGTGTGCATTGCTGTAGATGCATTTCATTCGGGCTATGGATCCCAACACCTTTTTGATCCTATGTGACCATTCTCAGGTTCTTCCCTGGTTTCTAACACATCAATAGCCTTGGCATCTTTGCTGCTGTGTGGATCTCCATCCCTTAACACCACTGAGATTACAGATTAGAAGACCTCACTAGCACACTGTCTCTTAAAAATTGGCATGCCACCCCCAGGCTTCTCTCTAGCAAATCTGGTTTTATCCCTTTTCCACTTCAAATCTAGTTTAAAGCTCTTTCAATGAGCTCTGCTAACTCACAGAATCACAGAATGGTTTGGGTTGGAAGGGACCTTGAAGATCATCTAGTTCCAACCCCCATGCCATGGGCAGGGACACCTTGCACTAGACCAGAATTTCTGCGCAAAGATCCCTTTGCCCCTCTAAGAAATAAGGAATATGTGAAAACCGTAAGCAAGACACAATAAGAAATTTAGTAGGTGGAATTATGTACATATTTAACCTGAACCATGCTCCCTGTTTATTCACCTGCACGTTAGGTCAGACTCTGAATGGCTGCATAAGCAATCAAGTGGTTAGGAATCAGACCCACTGCCTTTTATACTTAGTATAAATTCTGTTATTGTTAAAAGAGCTACTCTGTTAAAACTGTCAGCAATTTCTATACAGCTCCTTTAAAAACTGTGTGCAATTAAGCAACAAAAAGTAGAAGTTTCAGAAACTTGGTGGTGGGTACAGCCCCATAGTGAAGATGAGTTTCCATTCCAGACACTCTGAGTGCTTCTGGCATGGTCTGCAATCAAATTGCTTACAGCCCTCCCTCTGTTTCTCCCAAAGCAAGATCATAATGTTTTAAGCTAGGTGATGACATGGCTTATGGTAATAGTCTATCATGGTGTTCATTGCTTTTCTGAATTTAGACTCTTATCAAAGTTGAGCCATTATGCTCTAGTGAATGTATATCACATTTCCTAGTAAGGATCATGTCTAGAGTATTATAGTGACTAAAAGGGATGGGAATGCCTACCCTCTTGCCTCTCTCTGAATGCAGAAAAAGAATGACAACCACAAAGTATAGCTTAGTTTGTTGCTGGTTTTTAAATTAATACAGGCACATAAATAGATAACATCTAATACTCCTGGACACTTAAGGTAATAATTTTCAGAGGTATGCTATGTTAGTAATATTTAAATTCAGTCTGGCTTTAGTTCCATTTTCTGCTCTGGTCAACTGAAATTCAGATTCTTTATTGTTATTGGAAACAGTTATAAGTTTTCATGGAAAGTGATTAAGTTATATGACTAAGATAATTTAACATTTTGGAAGTTTTGAAAGTTCAAATTTTAAACAGGTATAACAACAATCCTTCTTAAAGTTATATGCTTTTACATTGAAATGTCCACTAATGCTTAAGTTTCAAATTATAAAAGCAATTAAGTGTTATTAATAAATAATTAAGTACATATTATTAATGTTTATAATATAGCTAATATAATATAAATAAATATAAAATATAAATAAATAAAAGGCTTTAAAGTGTTTTGAAATATAGTCTTCTAAGTAAACTAAAAACATGAAGTTTACTGTTCAGTTAAGTGGGATTATTGAAAATTGCTTAGGTCACATGCATTGTAATTTGGTAATTGCTGTCAAATCAGTTTGAGACATTGCTTTAAAGATGCTCCAGAAACACAATGTACATGTCCATGTACAATGTTCACATGTTCATTCATGTGAACACAGGAATAACCACAGAAAGAACTTATGACTTTGTTTATACTGCTTATGGGGGAGCTGAGTTAGGTTAAGCTTTATGGTAGTCTGAGAATCACTCTCCTCCTGTTGCCAAAATGGATCTTTTTCTTACCAGCAGACAGATGACATTGCTAGACATGGAATAGGGAGGGAGGAAGATGGGCTAGGTGGTATATAAAAAAAAAAAAAATCATCCTGAAAAAGGCATGAACACTATTCTTAACAATAGTCCCCTCTGAATTACCTTCAAAGTACATAGCCTCTTGTGAAATTTCACTCTGACCATCCTAATTGGCAGACTCCAATGCCAAGCATGCTCCTGGGAGGTGTGTTCATTTTCATTACAGCTTGAGCAAGTATCATCAGACAGAAGAGGTGTTGTGGATGTTGAGGCTGAATGAACACCATGAAGACTAGAAAAAAATCCCAACATTTAAATATATGTATGCATATATTTTCAGATTTAATTTTGCTGCTGACCTTACATAACAAGAAATTATGTGTCCTTACATAATATTAGAACTACTGTAGAGTTCTTTTTAATATTCAGACACTTACCAAGTGCTTGCTTCATGCCTACAATTCTTCAGGTTCATGCTGCATTTGCTCAAATCAGGGTGTGTTATTTTATTCCTTTGGATTTTGTCTTTCTTTTTGTGTACGTTTCATATTCGTGCTACAATAAGCTACCTCTTTGCAAGATATGTCATATATTCTGTACTGAAGAGATGCCAGAGAGCTAGTACAGTAGTCACCATTAATGTCAGCACAGTAATATCCAAGAAAACAAGAAGCTAAGGATAGTAAACCCAAGTTTTTTTTCTGAAGACAAATATTAAGTCAGAAGCAAGAATTTTTGTCATATTCTTGCAATCCATACCATTGTCGCCTTTATTGCTTCTGCCATCTGTGTCATGATAAGCTCTAATAAGTTATGATTGCTGTGTTTTCTCCATGTATCAGAACATAATAATAACAAAAAGCCCGTTAAAGTATGTATCTCTTTGCAATAAATTACAAATTGTTATGTAGTCATCTTCACCCACTGTAACAGTTCTCTTGTTTGTTTGCATTATTATTCCTGTCATATAGTTATAAATTCTTTGTTCCTATTGGGCATACTTTTTGCCCTTTAATCTTTCAGGAAATTCAGGAAAGGAAAAAGAAACAACATTAAAGTCAACCTGCTTACTTCTATCCAAAGAGAAGATCTAGCAAGAAATTGTGAGCTATTAAAGGCCAAAGGCAGGTATGTCAGGCAAGAAAAGAACAAGAAAACATTTTTTATTAATCAATGTGAAACATTCTTAAGGGTAGGTTGTCTAAATACAGTTTTCCTTTTAATGTCTGAACAACTACATGATTTTTCTCAACTGTAAGGCCAGTAAATTAATGAATAAGTGAATTTGCTAGGTTTTTATGAAAACCCTCTACTTTTTCATAACAACAAATAAATTCAATTGAGGAAAGCACAATAAGGGAGCATGAGCAAAAGAAAAGGACGCTGGGGAGATTCTAACCTTTAATCAAGGCTGCAAGAAATATCTCCTGTTTGAGACAGGTTTTCAGACATGCTTCTCAAGAGGCAAAAGATTCCACGTCTGGGGTTTTCTTGATCCTCACCTCCCGCTGAAAGTTTTGCATGTTTAAGTATCTCTTCTCACGTATTAATCTTGTAGTTTGTTCCACTCAGGCACGTTACATGGATTTACAATGAAGTCACGAGGGACCTCTGGAAACTTAGCAATAATCTGGTGTCAAATTCACAGATTCACAGATTCACAGAATGGTAGGGTTTGGAAGGGACGTCTAGAGATCATCTAATCCAACCTCGCTGCCAGAGCAGTATCACCTAGACTAGATCACACAGGAATAAGTCCAGGCGGCTTTTGAAAGGCTCCAGGGAAGAAGACTCCCCCCACCCCTCTGGGCAGCCTGTTCCAGTGCTCTCTCACCCTCCCAGTGAAGAAGTGTTGCCCCACGTTCAGGATGAACCTTCTGTTTTCCGGTTTATGGCCATTCCCCCCAGTCCCATCCCTGGACACCACTGAGAAGAGCCTGGCCCCATCTTCCTGACACCCGCCCTTTAGATACCTCTAAGCATTGATAAGATCCCCCCTCGGCCTCCCCTTCTCCAAGCTAGAGAGACACGGCTCTCTCAGCCTTTCCTCATACGGAAGGTGCTTCCGGGCCTTAATCATCTTTGTGGCCCAGATCCTCTCCAGTACTTCCTTGTCCTTCTTGAACTGAGGAGCCCACAACTGCACACAGTACTCCAGGTGAGGCCTCACCAGCACCAAGTAGAGGGGGAGGATAACTTCCCTCAACCTGCTGTCCATGCTCTTCTTCATGAAGGATGCTATCAGCCTTCTTGGCTGGGAGGGCACACTGTTGGCTCATGGTCATCCTGTTGTCCACTAGGACTTTAAGGTCCTTTTCCCCAGATCTGCCTTCTAACAGATCAGCCCCCAACCTGTACTGGTACATGGGGTTGTTCTTCCCCAGGTGCAATACTTTTATGCTTGACCTTATTGAATTTCATTATATTTCTCCCTGCCCAGCTCTCCAGAAATTGTGTCTAGGTTTTGTAATCTCCAAATAGAAACAAATTTGGAAAAAAAGCTGTAGTGTTTATTATCTTGCCTTACAGACCTAATATTTAATGTTACTAATTTACTTGTTTTGGAAAAGTGCATGTTTTCCTATGAAACACTAGGTGACTGAAACAAAGAACATCATTGAAAAAAAAATCCATCTATAAATCAGAGGGAAGGGTAAAATCACTGGAAAAGACTATATATCTTGGGATTTGATGCCTTTGGCTGCCTCATGTTGCTTGGGAAGAAACTAATAGTTAACTAATAGTTTAGACAGTGAACCTACAAGCTTTAAAAAAAGTGGGAATGGAAGGAAGGGAGAAGGTATATGAATTTAGACATCCTCTTCATAAAAAAGCTGCTTACCAATAAGCTAAAAAGCAATTTTTCCTAAGCTGGGGTTGTGGGTTTTGGTTTTTTTTTTTTTACTACTGAATATTTAATTACTGTATGTGAAATGGAACACCTTCAATGGAAGGGGTATATCCTGCTTCATAAATCTTTACCTGATAATGCCTAAATCAGTTCCATCACCCTAGGAGGAAGAAGAGAGCAAAGCCTTGACAAACCTTGCACCAGTCTGAGTCTGAGAAGGAGTTTTCATAGACACTCAGCTCAGGGACGGAATTTTTGTTGGGGAAAGGCAACCTGTGTTGGCCTGAAGGAAAATGTCTAACTCTGAGAGAAAGATACACTTTATTATATGTGTTTGTTCTCATTGCTTCGTATCCTCTGGCATAGATGTTCCTTACTCTGTGTGCTATTTTCTGTGATTCGCCTTCTTAAACATGAGGTTTTCTTCTTGCACGGTGCAAAGAACATAAACCCTCGGGAAGGGCTGTGAATGTCGCTAGGTAACTGTGTACCATAAAGATATGCAGTGCATTGTCAGTCTGCACTCCGAGACTAACTTCTCGTGAGCAGTCTCAAATGCCTCCACAAGGACACCACGTACGCCTGTGTTTTGACAGGTGGCAGCGACCTGAAAGATCCAGTGTTGGGCAGAGCATGCTAACAAAACTATGCTTCTTTTTTTCTGTCTCTATGCAACCGGAGGTATCAAAATCAATCCTTTCTGACCTCCTTCTTCATTGTTTGTGGTAAATGTTCTCCAGGTCAAATCAAACAGCCATGTATATTTTTTGCAAACCCACTGATTTCCACATTCCCTGGGAGATAGTTGTGCAGTCACATTATGCTCATTTTATGTCAGCTGTGGCACCTAGTTGACCCAAGGACATCAGTAAATTGGATCATTGCCTCAGATTGCCTTAGACTGCAGTCAGTGTTACTTTGGTTATTTCCGTGCAGAAGCTTCAACTTGCACCCAGCTGTAGCTGGCTCTGCAGGACTGATATCAGCAGAAGAAATGAAATCTTATATTTGATACAACATTTAACAGCTATTATTCTTAATAAGTATAAGAAATGTTCCTGCTTCACAGGAAAACAGAAACATTTTTAATTTAGGCACTTTGCAGAGCCACCTCCCTGTTCTCCGCCCCAGTACATTTCAAGAATTTGATTTAAGTTGACAGAAGATAAGAAGATTTAAAATAATGCCTGACACTTCATGCATAATCCTCACTGTGGTACCATGTTCTTGGCCTCTTTTAATTTAGTTCAATACAGTGGCAGGTGGCAAGGATGTTACGTTTCTTCACTTCAGATTTCCTCATTCTGTTAGAGCTCTGTGGTCATTTGTGTCAGTGGTACACTTCATAACAAGAAACATACTTCCTCCTGTGTGGAAAGACATTAAACAGACCCACAAAGAACAAAGAAATGAGTTCTAAACTGTGGATATGGAGTTAAACAAAGTAGGAAATTAGATAATTGAAAGGTGCTTCGCTCAGGTGAAGCAAACCAAGATAAAGTTGAACGATCCGTGGAAAGATTTTGCAAGGACAGTATTGAAGACTTAAAATTCAGTTAAAAGTATCTAAACTGGTATTTCTTTGGCTGTGATTATCTGTTCAGTACAAACCCTAGATAACCAGAGTAGGCACATTTTGTGCTTTCTAGAGGACAGCAATCATCTTTCAGTGTAATGTTGACTATATAACCACTGAGCCTGTAAATTAGTTCAAATGTCTTTGGTAAATATACACAATGAAAACCTAGAAAAGAAACAGGAAAGCTTCCAAACTAATGATCAGATGATCTCATTGTAGGTCACACTAATGGAATGTATTGAGGTTATCTGTCAAGGTTTTAGTAGCGGGGGACTGCAGGGGTGGCTTCTGTAACAAGATGCAGAAGCTTCCCCCGTGTTGGACAGAACCAGTTCCAGCAGAAAGAAAATATCTGCAGTGGTCTGTCCTCAAAACTTGTCTTGAAAGCTACTAGTATTAGTAACAGTTGCATAAAATTGCGTCTCAATAGTTTCACTACAGAGTAAGGCCTCAGGGGAAAATAAAACAAAAAGCAAAGCAAAGCAAAGCAAAACAAAACTCAACCTTCCCACCCCCTGATGCCCCCCAAAAAGCACTGTCTTTTGTTTCAAATGCAAAGTGCAATAATTACTAATATATATCATCTTTTTCTCTCAAATATTACAGTACTAATAATATATTTTTGTTTCAATCTGTAAATTAGCCGAGTGTCATTTTTAGATGGCACACAATAAATCTCATGCTTTGCTTTCTATTTGCTTGTAGTTGGCTGTTCTTTCAAACCCAGGAAGAGCATGTTTCCAAATATTGTGGTGGAGTTTTGTGCTTTGACTTAATTTGTAACCTGCCGTGTTCTGGTATTTCAGATGCTGCAGACTTTGAGAAGCGTATGTGCTGATTCATGTCTCAGTTCGGTTTTCTCTGGAAAAAGTTGAAGATTATACTTAAATTAGGTCAGTAGTTGGATTTAAAATGGATAAGAAATTACTGAAAATACCTCAGTTCTTATTTTGGTCCAGATTAAGTTTACTGATAAAGAAATCAGGAGAAAATAACAATCAGAGTTCAGAATACCATTTATGGAAAGTTTTGTGTGTATGTAGTATGTTATATTTTTCCTTTCTCCAGTGGTAAATTAAAAAAAAAGAAAGCCAGCTTATCAATCATATCATACACCTGAGCTGAAAGCAGCTACCTTCTATGTATTTTTGTCTGTGATATAAGATTAGTACTTCCCATCAAATCAAAATATGTTGCAATTGTATTACAATACAATTTCAGCCTCTACAAACCAGGGTAGTGCCAAGGGTTCTCTAGACTGTTCCAAATTCCTCGCTACCTATTTGGGGACAGAAGATACTACCACCTTTGTACTTGACCCTACCTATACAAGTCAGTTGGCTGTCTAAACACTCATCAGAAATCTGCTTGATTGCAAGCCAGATGATGCTCAGCAATGTTGAAGTTGCATGAAGTCTATAGTCTGAAGTGGTCTACAGTCTCAAGTATTCAAAACTGTAAATTAGATCTCTCTCATCAAATTCACAAGATATTTTCTATCAAATAGAAATACTTCAGGTCTCTAAACCTTTAGTGTGTTGCTACTTAGTGTTTTCAGATGTTTTTTGAAATCATGAAGACTGGGCATTTCTTTCTAGAAAGTATGGTAAAATTATCCCAAAATATTTTTTTCTGAGTGTTTAAGCTTTAATATATGCTCCAAGATGTGTGAAACCCATTATAAGATGGTGAGAATTAACAGCATTCTGCCCTTATTTGAAGTGAATGGGACGGAAGAGCTAGGGAACAGTGACTCATCCACACAAGTTAATTAAACATTGCCTGTGGTGCTTTATTATCGCACTCGCACATTGTTAAAAGATTCACTGACATGATTTTGCTTTGGACCACCAAGGGCCCTCCTAGTCAGTATCTGAGCAAATCTGTGTGACCATTCCTAATAGACAATTTGGATAAGGCACCTCTTTTGGATGCCAAAAGGATTTAATAGTATTGATGCACCCGTTGGCCCCAGGGCCAAAAAATGGGTCCAGACACTGTTTAATTTGCTAGTTTCAAGATGACTAAAGTGTAGAATACTTGTGAAAAAGTATGTGGAAATAGTTTAAGGGAGAGCAGTGGACTCATTGGGAAAATCCCTTCCTCAAAAACAATAAATGAAAACCTCACTAAGGAACAGTAAAAAGAGATACATACTGACAAAGTGAATTTAGAGGTCTCTGTGGATAAACTGGACATTTATCTTAGTAAGTAAAAATACTGAGAAGAGCATGGATGATACTTAATACCCCATCACGTTGTCTGTAAATGCGAAGAATGAGAGAATTATTTGAGCATAGAAACAGCATTCACACGGAAACAATATATTTAGGATAATTGTTTAATGACTTCTGAACAGTAGAAAGTGATGGTCTGGAACAACATATCTAGGAGAGAAATAAGAACAAAAAATTATTTGGTTTTAACCTTGAGCTTGGGTATTTATAGTAAGAATGGGACCTGACAGCCAGTAGTGTTTGTCTTACTGCAATACTTAGAGAACTGTCCTTTATTTCTTGGACGCTTTTGGACTGCTCTGGGCTTCTTTTGTGTTGTATCTGTTTCATAACTTATAGAGGAAATTTACACTTCTACTCCACAGATTTGAAACTTATTTTCTACAGTGGCTGCATCCTACAAAATATTTTAAGACAACAAGGATCCCAAGACAGAAAATATTTCCCCAGAAATAATTCCTCAGCTGAAGGAAGAGTGGGAAAATTACTACACATCCACTGTAAATTCATTCCGAGTTCTGGGAAGAAGGTGAAAGTCTCACCCTCGTAGGGTTAAGTCAGATACATGTAGGAGTCAGGAGGAAAAGCAAATTCTTTTCTGCTGTTTCTGAGTGGATTTTTTTTTTTTAATCAAGACTAATACAAGGATGAACAGTTCTATAAATTCCTGATCTGTGAGCATAACCTTTCCAGATACAGAGCTATTTCTTTCCACATTGAAATAAAATCTCCGTAACACTATCAATTGTGCTTCAGATTCTGCTGATGTATAAAGCATGTTAGGCAGCACATCTTAGAAAATATCTACTTAAATTTAATCCAGCTTCAGACTGCCATATTATTTGTAAAGTGGTCCATGTAAGTTTGAAGGCCAGACCTCATTTCTCAGCCCCACAGGACAAGCTCTGAAGGGAACCTCCAGCAGCTGGCATTTTATTTTAGAAAGAAAACAGAAATCAGGGATGGGATATCCTTCTGGGTTTGTTTGTTTGTTTGTTTGTTTGTTTTTTATTTAAGTCTGAAGGCTTTTGTCACTTTTGAACTAAATCCTTGATGTTATTTAAGTATTTGTTTAAAAAAATATACACTTCCATTTTAATTAAAAGTTATAAAATGCATTACTTACCCGGGAGATTAGATCAGAGCCATTCCATCCTATTTACAACAAAGAGAGTCTGTAAGAAGTCCTTGAAATCCCTTCTAATGTACTATATATACATTTATTTAATCAGTTTAAAATGCTAATTATTTACCAAAGAGACCAAGGCAACTTCTACAAAGTTACTATGGATGAAAACAGTTTTTGAGTGTTTGTTGAAAGCATCATGTACTTAATATCTTGAAACAGTTCCTTTACAAGATGACCAAATCTTTTTTGGAAATTCATATTTAGGTTCCTATCTTTTTATTGCATTTTATTCCACCTATAATCTAAGGAGATTTTTTTCCCAGGCATCTATTAATTACATTAATTGCTAATTAACTATTTGCTTAGAAGTGTATGTTCTGTGATTTCAATCATTAGAAGAAATGCTGCTCTTCACTTAACTAGTTCATGCTTTCATACCTGTATTGGATTTGCATTGTCAGGTTTTGGTAGTGGGAGGGCTACATGGGTGGCTTCTGTGAGAACCTGCTAGAAGCTTCCCCCATGTCTGACACCCAATGCCAGCTGGTCAAGGCCGTGCCCATCAGTGATGATGGCAGCACCTCTGGGGTAACAGGCTTGAGACAAGGGAAAAGTTGCTGCACAACAGCAGCTGTATTCAGAAGAGAAGAGTGAAAACACGTGAGAACAGCTCTGCAGACACCCAGGTCAGTGGAGAAGGATGGGGAGGAGATGTTCCAGGCACCGGAGCGGAGATTTCTCATCAGTCCATGGTGCAGACCATGGTGAGGCCGGCTGTGCCCTGCAGCCATGGAGGTCTACAGTAGAGCAGGGACCCACCTGCAGCCTATGGAGGACCCAGTGCTGGAGCAAGTGGATGCCCAAAGGAGGCTGTGGCCCCATGGGAAGCCCATGCTAGAGCAGGGTTCTGGCAGGATCTGTGGTCCCATGGAGAGAGGAGCCCAGGCTGGAGCAGGTTTGCTGTCATGAGTTGTTACCCTGCAGGGGACCCATGCTGCTCTGGGTGATGAACTGCAGCCCATGGGAAGGAATCATGTTGGAGAAGTTCATGTAGGACTGGCTTCCATGGGAAGGATCCCTGGAGTATGAGACCCGTGATGAAGTAGTCAGGATCACAAGAGTGTGAATAGTTGCATTTCACAGTTCTGTTCAAGAACCCATGTTTCAACTACAGATACCACACAGAAATCCTAAGACAGGGTACCTCATACTTAAAAGTTGTATATTTTTTCATTAATTACCAAATTCAATTATCTATGCAAAAATAAAGTCAATATGAAGAAAAGAAGAAATAAAAAAAGTACATTGGGAAAAATACAAAGGGCAAATTAGTACTTATAAAGGAGAGGGAAAACCTATAATCTAATGAATGAATGAAATCGATTCTAATAATAATTTGGTGATCCACAAGACCTTTGAAAGCAGATAGTTTCCTACACTTGTTTCCAGTATGTGAGTTAGAGGATGCTGAAGAGGAGGTTTGTATGAGGACAAGAGTTCATAGCAGAAGAAAAAAAGAATGATTCTGTGGTTTTGTCCGGAAACTGACAAAATGTAGAGCTGCAGATAACCACTCTATGTGGTGCAGGTCAGGAGCCTCCAAGAAAGCTTTCCAGCTGTACTCCAAGTATTTTGATCAGTACTGAAGCTTGTTGGTGCTTTGTCTTTCTCTTTGTCTCTTTCTCTTTCTTTTTATTTTGCAACCAAGACTTTTGTGCTCTTCCAAGCAATATTCTTGTTTACTTACTTTTTCTTGTGACTGTCTCTCTTCAAGCAGGCATCCCTGTGTGGGTCCCCACTCTGTTTACATATGCATGATTTTGGGAAGGAATACCAGCAATTAATAACATTTCTGCATTTGTACTTGTTTTAGTCATGAGTCTAAAAATTGCAAGGAATGCAGAATAATGCAGTAAAGAATAGAGCATTGTGTTCTTGATTTTTTTTATTAATGTCTGTTTAATAGCAATATTTTAAAAATGTAACTAAATATACATAAATATTTTTTTATTTTACAGTGGATACCATATTTTTGTGCACTTGACATGCTGGTAGTTGACTAATCATAACTCTTCCGATGTCTAA